>NC_090762.1:37722826-37725326 GCF_036898095.1 Palaemon carinicauda | reverse complement strand
ACTACCAATCGAGCTATCAAGAGAGATTTAAAATGATTTCAAGTATATGCCTGTCGAATTCAGGAATCTGTTCTTAGACTTGAAATCAACCCAATTCCACCTTAATATCTGATTAGTGAGTTTGCAACGCGTGGTTATTTATAGTGAATATGTATCCCTAACACTCGTGATTTTTATCAATGTAAATATCAACCATAATATCTTTAAATATTGAATTTTACATTTGGGAATGTATATCCACTGGGAATTAATTCATAAATGCATATGGTTGGGCAAGGATTCGAACTTGTGCCCTGAGCCTTAACAGTGCCTGGTTTAAAGGTCATTCGTGAATGGCAGAGGCAAGGGACAGTGACATTGCCCTATCAAGCTGGACAATGCCCTAGAGACTGACCATATTACATATGATCAGCGCCAAAGCCCCCTCTCCGCCCAAGCTAGGACCAAGGAGGGCCAGGCAGTTCTTAGGCTTGAAATCAACCTATCGGACTCTCCACCGTCAGAGCCTTTTCAAACATTAGCCTCCCCACCCGGAAAACGCCCCTATGCTCCTGATCTGCTGAGTCATCAGCATCCAGTGCCTGGCCCTCCTTAACTCTAGCTTGGGTGGAGAGGGGGCTCTGGTGCTGATCATATAAATGGTCAGTCTCTAGGCCATTGTCCTGCTTGATAGAGCAATGCCACTGTCCCTTGCCTCTGCTATTCATGAAACCTTTAAACATGAACCTCCTGATCCAGACCTGAAGGAAAATCCGCAGTCAAGCATAAAATAATGTTCCTTATGATTACTATATTGTGAAGGTAATAAACATTACAGAATCTCCATGCTCAAGTGATGAATGGGATCTTTTGCCTTGTTTTAGTGAGGAGCGAAACCTCTGATGAGGGGACGTGTAAATCAGTATAATAATAATAATAATAGTAATAATAATAATAATAATAATTATTATTATTATTATTATTATTATTATTATTATTATTATTATTAAATGCAAGCTACAACCCTAGTTGGAAAAGTAGGATGCCAACAGGGAAAATAGTCCAGTGAGGAAAGGAAACAAGAAAAAATAGAATATTTTAAGAATAGTAACATTAAAATAAATATTTCTTATATAAACAATAAAACTTCAACAAAACAAGAGGAAGAGAAACTAGATCGAACAGTGTGCCCGAGTGTACCCTCAAGCAAGAAAACTTTAACCCAAGACAGTGGAAGACCATGGTACAGAGGCTATATTAAGATATTAAGGCTTTCAAGAGGAAACTGAAGACTTATTTTGTGAGTGTTTTGACAGTGATGATGTAACAGTAAGCGAATAATACGTATTGTGAAATGTTAATTCTCCCAAATGGACATCATAAAACAACTGTGGAGGTACTGTAGAGAGTATAGGGTTCCCCTGCACTACAGGACCAGATAAGCAGCCTTTAAAGTAAAAATAAAGTAAGTAAGCATGACGGTTGAGTGATTATAATTCTCTCGTATGAGTGATGTCGAGGAGCAGGATTTCGGCTTCGTGCTCCGGTGACCTCCACCTCAAAGGAAATGGAAAGGAAGGGTTGTCGACTTTAGGGGATTTCCATATATTTTTTGTATATATATATATTTTTTTTTTTACTGATATAAGGAAAGAGTCGTCCTTGTCATGGTTATTTTCAGTTTAAGATGATTTAGATAAAAACTCAAGTCAGTTAGGATAAGAATTATTTCGAGGAAAAGGACCCTTTAAGACGATATAATGGTCCTAGTTTCCTGTGCGCCGTTAGTCGTAATACTCACATGAAGATTTCCTGGAAATTCATGAATTCTGCTTATCCAACTTGTCAGCAATCAGCATTGCAAAAAAGTTGATAGTCTCTTAAACTGTTATTATACCATGACTCGGGAAAAGAGCTGTTATATGCGTTTCACTTTCGGTAGAAAACTTTTTTTTTATTGCTAATGTCCGAGATTAAAAAAAAAAAAAAAAATTCATGACATAAGAGATTGCGTTAAATGAGCCTCTCATTTGTGATTGATGATATGACGTCATACTGATCATATCTTTATCCTTCATTCTCTTTCTCGATGCTATTTTGAAAATTGTTAATTTAGATGATTTATGTCTATATGAAAATGCTTTTTTTCTACTGTAATCAAATGGAAATATTGTGATGGTAAAGAAATTGATTTAGATTTTTAAATGAAATGATAAAAAAAAAATAAAAAATAAGATTGAGAAAGAGTAGTTAGTGCATTGAGGGAGATATTGGAACGATTAATAGTAAATTCCTGGGCTAGAGTTTTCTTGCTTGAGGGTACACTCTGGCACACTATTCTATCTAATTTCTCTCCTCCACTTGTTTTGTTAAAGTTTTTATAGTATATTTAAGGAAATAATTATTTTAATGTTACTGTTTTTAAGATATTTTATTTTTCCGTTTCTTTTCCTCACTGAGCTATTTAACCTGTTGGAGCCCCTGGGCTTATAACATCCTGCCTTTCCAACTAGGGTTATAG
>NC_090762.1:37647826-37720326 GCF_036898095.1 Palaemon carinicauda | reverse complement strand
ATATATACATATATATATGTATATATATATATATATATATATATATATATATATATATATATATATATGTATATATATAGTGTTTGGCATATAAATATGTTTTACATTTATAATATGAACGCAATGTGTTTTATATTTGTTGATCTGTATTGTATTTTAAACTAAAACTAACATAACAAAGTATAGAAGTTGTGAGAATATTTTTGGTTTAGTTTGGAGGATGTTTTGATGGTTTTCGGTACCACGGTGTTTAAAGGCCGTTTTCCTTACCGGGCGGAATTCTTGGGCACAACCCTACTTGTGTTAGGAACTCGAGAATAAATACGTGTATTCTTCAAACTAATTAGGTCTGTGGAAGGAATAAATTTAGGACTTATTTTTATGGAATTGTAGTAAACTTTATTTACTTAAGTAATGATGTTCCTAATTGGGGGATTAAAACTGGGTACGATTGAGCGCTGAGATTTCTTACGATTGCGCTCTGAGGCGTTGGGGGGAACTATAGTCAATTTTTTTTAGTGAGTCAGATTTGCACCGACACGCAGGGGTGCCCCTTTAGCTCGGAAAAGTTTCCTAATCGATGATTGGTATGGACAAGATAATTCTAACTAATCAGATAGCAGGAAACTTTTCCGAGCTAAAAGGGCACCCCTGCCAGTCAGTGCAAATGCGCCTCCTTAAAAAAAATTGAGTATAGTGGTTAAACTTGCATCAAGTTACGGGGTATTGAATCTCGAGCAGTTTTTAGCTAAAGTTAAAAAAAACTAACCTAACCTAACCTAACCAACTCTCTTGGTAGTAACATTACCTTCAGCGACTAAATGTGATCATGATTACCGATTTCGTAAGAGCATATGAAAAGTTTGCCAAACATCAACATCATCTTACTGTTAACTTGTTCCAATTTCACATTACAAGTTTTTTCCCCTGTAAGGCTTTCGCGCAAATGTAATATATGGTTGCGCGCAAATGTAATGTATGGTTTCGCGCAAATCTAGTTATTTTGACGATCTATTTTAATGGCAATGCTCTCAAACGTAATGCACCGTCTATGTCTATCTCTGTGGAGTGATATAAGTAATAATGATATTGGCAATAATGATAATTTCGACTCTAACAGTGGAATGAATGTGACAATAATTAATCGAAAAGTCTTTGCTTTCTAACAGTTATTATTATTATTATTATTATTATTATTATTATTATTATTATTATTATTATTATTATTACGTGCTAAGCTACAACCCTAGTTGGAAAAGCAGGATGCTATAAGCCCAGGGGCTCCAACAGGGAAAATAGCCCAGTGAGGAAAGGAAACAGGGAAAAATAAATGATTAAAAACAGTATCATTAAAATAAATATTTCCTGTACAAACTATAAAAACTTTAACAAAACAAGAGGAAGAGAAATAAGATTGAATAGTGTGCATTTCGGAGACGTTGTGTATAATAACTTCTGAAAACCTTCGCTCTCTGATTTGAAAACCAAGAGGAGAGCTTGTATTGGCTGGATCCATGATATATGACCTATAGGTCTTCTATTTTCGCTCTTCCACACTATGCATAAAGTATCTTCAGATCCTCCCGGACAGTGCCATCCTGTTCGTAATACTAGATATGCAGTGAATTCTAATAGTCAGGCCTTCTACATCATGAGGCTCAATACTACACAGTACTCTAGAAGTTTTATTCCAGTTGTGACCAAGTTGTGGAATGATCCTCCTCATCGGGTAGTTGAATAAGTGGAACTTCAAAAGTTCAAACTTGCAGTTGATGTTTTTATGTTGAACAGGCTGACATAAGTCCTTTTCTAGTTTTATAGTTTATATATGAAATATCTGTTTTAATGTTGTTAATGTTTATAAGATATTTTATTTTAATTGTTCATTACTTCTTATATCGTTTATTTGTTTCCTTATTTCTTTTCCTCACTGGGTTATTTTTCCCTGTTGGAGCCCTTATGCTTATTGCATCTTGCTTTTCCAACTAGGGTTTTAGCTCAGCTACTACTACTACTACTACTACTACTACTACTACTAATAATAATAATTTAGAAAATAGTAGCCCATTTGGAGGACCACTTCACGGCCATGACTTTCACCTTCAGAGGATTCACGGCCCCAACTCCATTTCCTTTTACAGCTCCGAAGACTTAGTTTCTACGTATTCGTTATCCTTTTCCAGATCTATGGACACCTTGTTCTCGCCCTCTCATCGTGAAGCCTAGTGTACTTAGGTAACATGTTGCTTCTATGATTAAAAATTCGCCCAGTTCCACATTCGACTTAGGCTGTACTCACTTGTGAGGTTATGTTATTCGTATTATAACACTGGTCTTTATAACGCGCCTTGATAAACATCAGTGATCTATCAGATATATTTTCAAGTAAAAGTGGAGGTAGCTACGCATGCGTGACCTTGTATTCATTTTTAGTAAGCTTGAAGAATGCACGTCGCTCGGTGCATTTTATGCGTTGTTATTATTATTATTATTATTATTATTATTATTATTATTATTATTATTATTATTATTATTACTTGCTCAGCTACAACCCTAGTTGGAAAAGCAGGATGTTATAAGCCCAAGAGCTCCAACAAGGAAAATAGCACAGTGAGGAAAGGAAACAAAGAAAAATAAAACATTTTAAGAACAGCAACAACACCTAAACAAATATTCCTTATATAAATTATAAAAACTTTACCAAACCAAAAGAAAGAGAAATAAGATAGAATAGTGTGCCCGAGTGTACCCTCAAGCAAGAGAACTCAAATCCAAGACTGTGGAAGACTGTGGTACAGAGGCTATGTCATTACCCAAGACTAGAGAACAATGGTTTGATTTTGGAGTGTCCTTCTAGAAGAGCTGTACTATAAAAGGTATCTTCAGTGTTCTTTCGACTTCTACCTATGCCCAAATTTGAAGACTTCTGTCGTATCTCTATTCCCGATTCCTGTTTTCCACCTTGCCCTCCAGATTGTAATTCTTAATTCTTAGCACAACTGTAGGATTTTCATTTGAATCTTAGCTTCATTCTTATTAAAGGATTAGTGGCAAGGGGCAGGGACATTGTCCTGTCAAGCAGGACAGTGCCCTACACTGACCATATATACATATGATCAGCGCCCAAGCTCCCCTCTCCACCCAAGCTAGGATAAAGAAAGACCAGGCAATGGCTGCTGATGACTCAGCAGATAGACATATAGGCTCCCCAAACCCCCATCCTTAAGTCACAAGGATGGTGAGGTTGCAGAAACCAAAAGGAACAAACGAGTTTGAGCGGGACTCGAACCCTGGTATGGCGATCACCAGTTAGGGACTGTACCCTAACGGCCACCATAGATCATTCCGTAGTTCCTAAAACATTCCAGTATGAATAAGGTCAATCCAATTTATATATATATATATATATATATATATATATATATATATATATATATATATACATACATATATATATGTATATATATATATATATATATATATAATATATATATATATATATATATATATATATATATATATATATGCAGAAGAACCACAGGGAAAATGAAAATACGGAATATACACTTAAGTCCTGACTAGTTTCGTGATACTAGTCAGGACTTAAGTGTATTTTCCGTATTTTCATTTTCCCTTTGGTTCTTCTGCATCTGAGCATCACGTTTTCCTGTGATTTTTACGCATATATATATATATATATATATATATATATATATATATATATATATATATATATATATATATATATATATATATATATATATATTCTTCTGTATAAGGCTTGGAAGGCGTTTACATGTGATATGCTTTATGTACGCTTCTTAAGTATGCAATAGTAAGGTGTACGCTCTCTCTCTCTCTCTCTCTCTCTCTCTCTCTCTCTCTCTCTCTCTCTCTCTCTCTCTCTCACACACAGACATCAAAATTAGATCTCTCTCTCTCTCTCACACACAGACATCAAAATTAGATTTTTAAAGTTCGGGTTGAACTGCTGAAGATCCATATTGAACCTTTACGTCATATACACATCCATTTGGTAACCCAACAAACTAGCTCACTCGTTTCGAATCAAAGGTCCTTTAGACCTTCCTTTGTGCACTATAAGATGATTTGGACCCAGATGACTTCACTTAACAGGACTCGAATAGAATAATATACATGCATATTCTTCTTATTTGTCTGCATCTTTTCCCACTTTTATGTGGTGGTCGATGTTTCTGGCCAGTGTTCTCCATCTACCTCTGTCCCACACTTCATCACCGGTTAATCCCTTTGATCGAAGGTCATCTTTGATACAGTCCATCCACCTTCGCTTTGGTCTCCCTCTCCTTCTCGTTCCCTGTACCTCCATTTTCACCACTCTCCTCCCAATATACTGTTCATCTCTTCTCATGACATGACCATACCACCTCAGTCTACTTTCTTGGATCTGATAGTTTTCTAACTCCTGTGGTACCCCTAATTACCTCATTCCGTATCGTATCTCTTCTTGTCACCCCACACATGCATCTCAACATTCTCATCTCTGCCACATGCACATGCATATACATTGCTATATAGTGATGCACTGTATAATATAATGGGTGGAGTCTCAACAGATCAGCGACCCACCACGTTCCATCAACCTCCAGCTACTTAATCGACAGCATTGATCAACAGTAACAAATAATGGTTTCACAATTACTGAACAAAGTATAGGAGAGAGATGGAAAGACCTCCGCTTAGTATTAACGTAAGTAAACTAAATTAAAACCACTTTACAAAAAATGAAACCTATTATAAGCACCTTTAAACCCTTCATTTTGGGACTCTGGAGCGTTAAACCACCTGGTCCTTTTCGCGTATGTCGGAAATAGCTCCCTCTTGTTGATTTCTCTTTCTCGGTTCCACCTCTCAAGAACCACACCCACAATTCCAGACGGCACAATCACAACAACCTGTGGCGCGTCCGATGTCGTCGGTTTTATATTGCGACCGCAATTTCCCCAAGGACGTAAGCTGCGGCAATTTCCCAAGGTCGTAAGCTGCGGCAATCGGTAGCAGCGGATACGGCCTGCACGTTTTGGATCGGAAAAATGCCTTAACGTGTGACGGGAGAATCGGGATGACATCTGCTATGAAAGAGGAAAGGATTGCTGTTATGAGCAGTGAGGTTGCTCTTGTGTTTAGAGGCTTAAAGGTCACTCGTGAATGGCAATAGACAAGGGACAGTGACATTGCCCCATCAAGAAGGAGAAAGCCATAGAGACTGATGGTATTTACATATGATCAGCGCCCAAGCTAGGACCAAGAAGGGTCAGCCAATGATGGCTGCTGATGACTCAACTGTATCCCCCAAAATCCCCCTCCTTAGCTCTCAAGGATGGCGAGGTTGCAGCGACCAAAGGAACTAACAGGTTTGAGCGGGACTCAAATCCCAGTCTGGCGATCATCAGTCAGGGACATTACCAAAATAGGCCACCACAACCCTTTATTATTATTATTATTATTATTATTATTATTATTATTATTATTATTATTATTATTATTATTATTATTAGCTAAACTACAACCCTAGCTGGAAAAGCAGGTTGCTATAAGCCCAGAGGCTCCAACAGGGGAAATAGCAGGGCTGGGGAGTCGGGACTCTGAACATCCGACTCCGACTCCTATAATTATTTAGAACAGACTCCGACTCCTCGACTCCGACTCCGACTCCGACTCCCCAGCCCTGGAAAATAGCCCAGTGAGGAAAGGAAAAAAGGAAAATAGAATATTTTAAGAAGAGTAACAACATTAGAATAAATATCTCCTATATAAACTATAAAAACTTTAACAAAACAAGAGGAAGAGGAATAATATAGAATAGTGTGCTCGAGTGTACCCTCAAGCAAGAGAACTCTAAACGCTAGACAGTGGGAGACCATGGTACAGAGGCTATGGCACTACCCAAGACTAGAAGGTGAGTTGAGCTTTGCATATGAAATTCTGGTGAATGGAGCAAGATTGTAAACAAGCCAACAACATATGTGTCATGAAGGAACTACTGCACCTGCTATATTTCATGAGATTGCTAAGGGACGAGCTTACAACTTCCAATGGCTGGCACGCCTGAATGGAATAATAAAATGAGGAGAATTGGTGGATCGAGAAGCACATTTCTGTAGTGGACCGGTGACTGGAGGTCAGATGATAAAATAAACATATTTTTAGGTACGAAAATAAGAAGTTAAATATCGTGTTGTAATTTTCATTAACACCCACACTAGACTGGTATTTGCTATGAAATCTCTTATGACATATTAAGAGAAAGTGACTAAATGCATATATATACATATATATATATATATATATATATATATATATATATATATATATATATATATATATATATATATATATATATATATATATATTTACACGCACAATTTTACTGGTTACAATAACCAGTTTAACAGATCCTAATGCTATCGTGTGATAATTACAACCACATTGGCATTAAAGAAGACTTTAGGAAAGAATGGCTTTCCAGATACAATGATGATAATGAGATTCAAGTATAAAAGGTCAACCATCGAATAGAAAAACTTTACGTCAACAGAAATATATTAAAACAACAACAACAACCTTCAGATGGCCTGAATAATTGGCGAAATGAGAATGATAACACTTACAATTCTGTGTTGCGTGAAATCGAAGGATTGGATGACTATCAATCGCTAGTGTAAAAAGGAAATTGATTTAGTTTAAGTGATGAAAGTACATCATTCTAAATGCAAGAGGACGTGCCAAGGGAAACATTTTCAGCTCATAAAAAGGATCACTTTTTTGACAAACCGAGACGCTTGTTATCATTAGGAGTGATCATCCATGAGAGAGAGAGAGAGAGAGAGGAGAGAGAGAGAGAGAGAGAGAGAGAGAGAGAGAGAGAGAGAGAGAGAGAGAGAGAGAGAGAGAGAGAGAGAAGAATATTGTGCCTTCAAGTTCAGAGAGAGAGTGAAGAATTTTGTGCCTTAAAGTTCAGAGAGAGAGAGAGAGAGAGAGAGAGAGAGAGAGGAGAGAGAGAGAGAGAGAGAGAGAGAGAGAGAGAGAGGCAGCAAAGAATTTTGTGTTTTTAAGTTCTAATGCTTCACAAGATGACAAAAGCTAGCTAAATACATGAAGTTGTTGGACCTTTATGGTTATTATTAAAGAAATTTCGGCGTCATGAGTAACAAATTATGAACAAATCCTTTTAACAAGGTGACGTGAAGCTACACCCGAATTAGAAGTATTTTTCCCAACAAGGCAAACAAACTCACAACAACGAGTCAAATCCCTCAAGAGAAAACTTCAGGTGACCTCCAGTGTCACAAACAGAAGCAAATTAACGAAACGTATTTATCCTGTGAATGTCTCCGAAATGACAGGACTTCCGCGCCGGTCTCAATGGCCAGAAGGCACTCGTTCTTTGGATAATAATTATGTTCGTAATGAATACCGAAGGGAACCGCCCCCCCCCCCCTCCCCCCTTTCTCAGCGGTCAATGTATTTCAATATTTATAACAAGGTCGACGAAAGCCTTGAGGCAGTGGGCCCTGTCGAATACTTGCCAAAACTTAAATTACATGAAATCCATAGCAGGGAATGCCCCAGCTATTGAATATGATCCTTCTAATCGATAGTTCTGTTTTCTTGTATTTACTTTGTTTCAGGATATTATATCTTGAATTATTATACAGAATTACTGACACGTATAGTGAGATCAGGTGATGGTATATAGATCTACGTACCAAAGCCTGATGATGCAAGCTCTTGAAAATACGTTTGATAACGAGTAGTTTTTGTATGGTCACCATTTCTGAAGTTTTTTTTTTCCGTGATTTTACTAAGAATTTTGAAACGTGATAGGCAAATAAATATTTATTAAGTAGAATTTTAGCCCATTTTACTGTACTCTTCCTGTGTGTGTGTGTATATATATATATATATATATATATATATATATATATATATATATATATATATATATGTACTTGTATTTATATGTTTTTATTATTATTATTATTATTATTATTATTATTATTATTATTATTATTATTATTATTATTATCATCATCATTACTTGCTACTCTACAACCCCAGTTGGAAAAGCGGGATGCTATAAACCCGGGGCTTCAACAGGGAAAATACCCCAGTGAGGAAAGGAAACCGGAAAAATAAAATATTTTAAGAACAATAACAACATTAAAGTAAATATTTTCTAAATAAGTTTTAAAAAAAATTGAGAAAACAAGTGGAAGAGAAATACGATAGAATAGTGTACCCGAGTGTACCCTCAAGCAAGAGAACTCAAACTCAAGACAGCGTAAGACCATGGTACAGAGGCTATGACACTACCCAAGACTACAGAACAATGGCTTGATTTTGGAGTGTCCACTGAACAATTACAGTGCAGTAGTTAACCTCTTGAGTGAAGATTTGTTTGGTAGTCTCAAGTGTTGTCAGGTGAATGAGGACAGAGGAGAATATGTAAAGAATAGGTTAGATTATTCGGTGTATGTGTAGGGAAAGGGAAAATGAACCGTAACCAGAGAGAAGGATCCAATATAGTACTGTCTGGCCAGTCAAAGCACCCAATAACTCTCTAGCGGTAGTATCTAAACGGGTGGCTGGTGCCCTGGCTAACCGAACTACCTATGGTACACACACACACACACGCATATATGTATACTTATATATATCCATGTATATATATATATATATATATATATATATATATATATATATATATATATATATATATATATATATATATATATAAATATACTCTGTAAATACACACACACACACACACACACACATATATATATATATATATATATATATATATATATATATATATATATATATATATATATATATACATATATACATATATACATATATATATATATATATATATATATATATATATATATATATATATATACATATATATATATATATATATATATATATATATATATATATATATATATATATACGGTATATGTTATATACATATACATACGTATATATATATATATATATATATATATATATATATATATATATATATATATATATATATATATATGTATGTATATATATATATATATATATATATATATATATATATATATATATATATATATATATATATATATATATATATATATATCATCTTCCTCTTGTATGCCTATTGAACCAAAGGGCCTCTGTTAGATTTCGCCAGTCGTATATATCTTGAGCTTTTAATTCATTACTTCTCCATTCATCATCTACTAGACACGTCATATTCCTCAGCCATGTAGACCTGGGTCTTTCAAATCTTCTAGTAATCTCTCTTATGGCTTCATTTCTAGCCCTGCCCTGCCATTTAACTCCCATTAGGTTCTTGAGGGCTTTGTTGGATATAGTTTCATTGTCATACCACGACTCATGTCCATACAGTAACACCGATCTCACCAAACTGATATATAGTCTGATTTTTATATGAAATTTTTAGGCGATTTGATTTCCAAAATTTTACTTAACTCAGTCATTTTCTGATTTTTTTTTTTTTTGTAATCTCATTGAACTCCAATTCTAAAGACACTATTAGAGATCACAGTTCCTAAATATTTAAATGATTCCACCTTATTAATCCTTTCTCCTTCCAATGATATTTCATCTTTCATTGTACATTCTGCTCTCATCATCTGTCTTTCTTCTATTTATCTTGAGCCCAACCTCCTGTGATATTTCATGCATTCTGGTAAGTAATCTTTGCAAGTCTTGTGATGTTCTGCTTATTAAGACAGCGTCAGCACACTGTAGGTCAGCTAATTTCCTATTTCCAATCAAGTCCAATAAATACCCCTTTCTGAGTGGGGATATATATATATATATATATATATATATATATATATATATATATATATATATATATATGTATGTATATATATATATATATATATATATATATATATATATATATATGTATGTATATATATATATATATATATATATATATATATATATATATATAATTTTAATAATTGGTAGAACTTCAAAAGTTCAAACTCGCTGCAAATATTATATTGAACAGGCTTACACAAGTCCTTTTATAGTTTGTATATAAAATATCTGTTTTAATGTTGTTAATGTTTGTGAAATATTTTATTTTAATTTTTCAATACTTCTTATGTTGTTTATTTCCCTATTTCGTTTCCTCACTGGATTATTTTTCCCTGTTGGAGCCCTTGGGCATATAGCATCTTGCTTTTCCATCTAGGGTTGTATCTTAGCTAGTAATATATATATATATATATATATATATATATATATATATATATATATATATATATATATATATATAAATATATATATATATAGATATATATATATATATATATATATATATATAGATAGATAGATATATATATATATATATATATATATATATATATATATATATATATATATATATTTATATATATTTATATATAATATACTCTTACGCCTATTAACGTAAAGTGCCTCGGTTACATTTCGCCATTCGTCTCTATCTTGAGCTTTTAAATCAGTACTTCTCCATTCATCATCATCTACTATACGTTCCAGAGTCCTCAGCCATGTGGGCCTGGGTCTTCCAACTCCTCCTGTGCCATGTGGAACACACTTGAAAGTTTGGTGAACTAACCTCTCTTGGGGAGTGACAAGAGCATGTCCAAACCATTTCCATCTACCCCTCACCATGATCTCATCCACACATGGCACTCGTGTAACCTCTCTTAAAGTTTCATTTCTAATCCTGTCCTACCATTCAGCTCCAAATGTTCATCTGAGGGCTTTGTTCTCAAATCTACAAAATCTGTTTTATATTATATTGTTATACCTCGATTCATGTCCACATAGTAAACCCGATCTCACTAAACTGATTTATAGCCTGGTTTTATATGTAATTTCTGGCAATTTGATTTCCAAATTTTATCCAAGCTAATCATTGTCTGGTATGCTTTTTTAAATCTTTCATTAAACTCTAATTCTAAATGACCTTGTATTAAAGATCATATTTCCAAAATATTTAAACGATTCCACCTCATTAATCCTTTCTCCTTCCCATGATATTTCATCTTTCATTGCATATTCCGTTCTCATCATCTCAGTCTTTCTTCTATTTATCATGAGCGCAGCCTCATGTGATATTTCATGCATTCTGGTAATCAAGCTTTGCAAGTCCGGTAGTGTTATGCTAATAAGGACAGCGTCATCAACATACTCTTGGTCATCTAATTTTCTATTACTAATTCATTCCAGTCCTTCTCCACCATCCCCAGCTGTTGTATGCATTACAAAATCCATGATGATAAACAACATAGATAACAACACATTCCCCTGCCGTACTCCGCTGTTCACTGGAAATTCATTTGATATGACTCTACTAACATTAACTTTACATTTGCTAGGCTAATGAACAGATTTATTTGAATTTATATATATGAGAGGAACTTCATGATAACGCAGGGCTCTCTACACAATTTAGCCGGTGCACACTATCAAAGGCTTTTTCGTAGTCCACAAAGGCCATCAAAATAGATTGAAAAAATAGTTTGTTGAAAGCGATTGAAATTTTTATCAAGATCATAGAAGCGAAGGGATGTGTAGAGTAAGCAGATGTGTTCTGTCTCCTTGACACTTGAAAATCTTTATTTGTGAACTAATATGAATGTTCCCAGGTAATAGTGGGCTGACTGGCGAATTTTGTGAATGTTATCATAGCGTGAGAAATGCAGAGATGTGGCAATGTGGTAAAAATGAAAGGATCCAAAAGTGTATTTTACTCGATTTTGTGATGTGAATGCATTGTCAATGAAAGAAATGTGTGTTTTATGATTTTGTAAGAGTAGAGGAAGGATCAGAAACGGTTGGATGAATGGTGTAAAAGTATGTTTTGTTGGATTCAATGCGCCTATTATTGTTGAGCTTTCTAAGGTTAAGGAAGTTTCACTGCACGTGGGTGTTATTAAAATTATATATATATATATATATATATATATATATATATATATATATATATATATATATACAAAGTATATATATATATACCTATAAATATATGTATATATATACACGGACATACAGTATATATACATGTAAATATATTTATATATATAATATACAGTATATATATATATATATATATATATATATATATATATATATATATATATATATATATATGTGTGTGTGTGTGTGTGTGTGTGTGTGCTTTTTATGTATATTGATTTATCTCTCTTATATACTTTATGTAAACTTTACACGTGGACGATTGCTTGATTATTTATCAAACAATCACGTTCTTATTGTAATCAAAACATCAACAACATTAGCCACGATATAATAACAACAATAATAAAGATGATAATGATCATTGTTATTCTGTAATCATGAGTGTGAACAATTGGTCCTGAGACAATGAAATCAGTTTAACCAGTTTGAAGTATCATCTGATATTGTGGTTTTATAATTAGATACTAATATTTGCTTTGCCTTTAGTGTATGACTTTGGCATTGGAAGGTAGAAAATAAGTTTCTCTCTCTCTCTCTCTCTCTCTCTCCTCTCTCTCTCTCTCTCTCTCTCTCTCAAGGAAAATGACACAGATGTTATTAGTAGGATTTATATCGTCTAATTATCAGTTGTCACAAGTTAACTCCTACAATAGATTTACACCCTCTTTCCCGCCCTCGTCAAGCGATGGAAACAGGAAATCAACCCAGAATAATTGTCTGCGTTGTAAAAGAATTGCAGTGCGAATTAGTGTCCAATCAGAGAGGAATGCTTGGCTGTCCCTCCTCTTCGCACAAGGCCACTTGCGTATTTGTATTACCTTGAAGAGAAGGCCACAGCTGATGACCGCTAAATATGCTCATTTCCTGTGCGATTGCCTTGCAGTTCCCTGAAGGGAGTACGCCCTTCGTACAAAGGCGGTTTCGAGCAAAAATAACTTAATTTCCCTTGCTTTCCATCTTGACCGAGTTTGTTTTAGTTCTGTTGTTATTACCGGAGCGTGAACAACAAGGAATGCGTTCTCACGCGTATACGCCAGGGGAAGGAAAATCAGTCGCATTACGCGTTTCAAGCTTCTTCTTCGTGTAGAACTAACTTTAGGTTAGGTATAAGAAACATAAACTATGCGAGATAGGCAGCGGAGATGACTGAAGATGTTCTTATGGAAATGAATGAAACCTCCAATACTGAGATTATCAAACAAATCTTACCTCAAGGGGTTAACTACTGCACTCTTAATTGTCCAGTGGCTACTTTCCTCTTGGTAAGGGTAGAATAGACTCTTTAGCTATGGTAAGCAGCTCTTCTAGAAGGACACTCCAAAATCAAACCAAAGTTCTCCTGTCTTGGGCAGTGCCATAGCCTCTGTACCATAGTCTTCCACTGTCTCTGGGTATAGTTCTCTTGCTTGAGGGTGCACTCGGGTGCATTATTCTATCTTATTTATCTTCCCCTTGTTTTTTTAAGTTTTTATAGTTTTTATACAAAAGACTTAACTTAATGTTGTTACTGCTCTTAAAATATCGTATTTTAATTGTTCATTACTTCTTTTGTAGTTTATTTATTTCTTTATTTCCTTTTCTTAATGGACTATTTTTATCCCTGTTGGGGCCTTTGGGCTTATACGTTCCTGCTTTTCAAGCTAGGGTTGTAGCTTAGCTAGTAATAATGATAAAAATAAAGAGCAGGTGGGTCTGCCCGACTGTCCTTTTACACTGCTTCTGCCGTTTATGTCACTTAACCGGGGAATTGAAGCTGTTTTTATCTCCCAATATATCCGGAACTTAAACTAGAGAGTTATGGCGTCTTTTGACCGGCCAGACAGTACTACATTGGATCCTTCTCTCTGGTGACGGTTCATTTTCCCTTTGCCTACACATAAACTGAATAGTCTGGCATATTCTTTACAGATTCTCCTCTGCCCTCATACACCTTCTTGGTAAGGGTAGTAAAGAGACTTTAGCTATGGTAAGCATCTCTTCTAGGAGAAGGACACTCCAAAATCAAACATTGTTCTCTAGTCTTGGGTAGTGCCATAGCCTCTGTACCATGATCTTCCAATGTCTTTGGTTAGAGTATTCTATCTAATTTCCCTTCCTTTTGTTTTGTTGAAGTTTATATGGATTATATAGGAGATATTTGATTTAATGTTGTTACTCTTAAAATATTTTTTTTCCTCTTTTCCTTTCCTCACTGGGCTATTTTCCCTTTTGGAGCCCCTGGGCTTATAGCATCCTGCTTTTCCAACTAGGGTTGCAGCTTAGCAAATTATAATAATAATAATAATAATAATAATAATAATAAATAATTGAGAGATTTAACTGTCGAGTGAATAGCCTAATGAATAGAAATTAAAACTGAATTATATTCCCAAAATTTCATAAATCAATTCCAGTGATTTTAATTTTTTAATTTTTTTATTTATTTATTTTTTTTTTTTGCATGCGTGTAATGTATTTCACTCTCCCTCCGCAATTTATGGCAAATGTGAACATTAACAAGAAATCCAAATTTCCCCCGATATCACTTTGCAAATTGAAAGAATCAAAACTCACGCTATAATTAGTCAAACACCTTCCAAGTAATAAAGGGGAAGAATAGTAGAGGGAAAGGATCTGATTCCTCAAACTTGTTAGTTCCTTTGGTCGCTGCAACCTCATCATCCTTGTGAGCTAAGGATGGGGGGTTTTGGGGGAGCCTATAAGTCTATCTGCTGAGTCCTCAGCAGCCATTGCCTGGCCTTCATTGGTCCTAGCTTGGGTGGAGAGTGGGCTTGGGCGCTGATCATATGTAGCCTATATATAGTCAGTCTCTAGGGCGTTGTCTTACTCTATAGAGCAGTGTCACTGTCCCTTTCCCCTGCCATTCATGAGTGCCATTTAAAGTCTCCTTTTCAAACTACATTTCCATTCTGTGAAGAATTCACGCGGAAGTGATCCGATGCACAAAGTTCATAAGTGGTTAGTTAAAGTGTGTCATAAAAAATCTGTGAGGAGGATAAACAACATAGGTGACAACACATTCCCTTGGAGTACTCAGCTGTTTACTGGCAATTAATTTGATAAGACTCCATTAACAATTAACTGCGCAGTGAAAGTTAAGTTTATTACACGCTGAATGGAAGTGACAGCAGCCAGTGAAGCGTCCGTGGCAATGAGCAAGGTCAATACAGATTATAATTCATTCTTGACAGCTCTTGGAGAACGAAGAAAAAATAAACTAAAATAAAGAGCCTTGTTTTGGGATTTTACTCTGATCAATTTCAGTATTCTTTTAAACAAATTAATATGAATTCTTGATTAATAGTTTAGTAATTGAGGATTTTGAAAAAAACGAGAATGCATTTTCTAAAGATAATTCATACTGTTTAAAATATTTAATGGATCGTTATAAATTTTTTGAATACTACTGTCGGATTTACTTTAGCCTTCTAATCAACTATAATTGTTCAGTGGCTGTTTAATATTCAAAAAGAATAGATAAAGGCCAAGTCCAAAATAGATATTTATTACAAATAGATTAAAAAAAAAAAGTATGAAAAATGACCACAAAAATATTCAACTAAAATCTAAATATGGAAATAAACAAACTATTCTAAGTACTTATTCTACAATAATTAAGCACCCTTTGGTCAGATCCAGGGCGGAAGGGGGGGGGGGGTGTGGGGTGGAGGAACAACAAAGTAACTTTTCCTAAAATGAGAAAAAAAGTAAATGTTTTTTGGCCCAAAAAAAATCAATACTCTTTTCAACATTTATTTGCAGTAGGTAAATAACAGTTTTTGGCTGAAATTTTTACAGGATATTATCATCATCTTACAGCAAAAGTGTAAAAGAATCTCAAAATGGCTGCCAACCACACCACCTTGTAAGGCCAAATCTGTTACCTGAAAGGGAGAAAGATATGTCAAGGCTATAAACGAAATTAAAAATGGGTCGGCAGCCGGACCAGATGGAGTTCCAGCGATTTTGTTAAAATAAACTGCAAACACTATCGCGAAGCCGCTTGCAATACTGCTAAGACAAAGTGTAGATATGAGCGAGATATATGTTAAACATAAATTAGCTTATATAACCCCTATCTTCAAAAGTGGATCAAGACTAGAGGCAAGCAATTATAGACCTGTTAGTCTAACATCACATATGAAAGTGTATGAGAGGGTAATAAAAAAGAAAATAATGGACCAATTGGTTAAAAGTAATCTGTTTAATATAGGTCAACACGGTTTTGTGCCTGGAAAAAGTACACAAACCCAACTGATAGCATACTATGAAAACATATACAAAAATATAATAAGTGAAAAAGACACAAATGTGATCTATCTAGATTTTGCAAAAGCCTTTGACAAGGTAGACCACAATATATTAGAGAAAAAATGAGAAAGCATAATATTGTGGGAAAGATAGGAAAATGGGTAAAAGGATTCCTGCAAAACAGAAAACAGATAGTGGTTGCAAATGACGAGAAATCAGATGAAGTCAGGTACTATCTGGCGTGCCACAAGGTACGGTTTTAGCTGCACTGCTGTTTGTTATTATGATCTCAGACATAGACTGTGATGTTGAAAACTCCGTAGTGAGAAGTTTCGCCGATGACACAAGAATAAGTAGAGAAATTACTTGTGATGAAGATAGGAACTCACTACAAAGAGATCTAAACAAAATATATGAATGGGCGGAGATAAATAGTATGGTATTTAACTCCGATAAATTCGAATCAATGAATTATGGAAACAGAGAAGGAATGGTATGTGCATACAGGGTACCTAATATCGAGACAATCACAAACAAGGAAGCAATTAAAGACCTTGGTGTAATGTTAAATAGGAATATGTTATGCAACGACCAAATAGCAAATCTGCTGGCTAAATATAAAGCAAAAATGGGAATGTTATTCAGACACTTTAAAACAAGAAAAGCTGAACACATGATTATGCTTTACAAAACTTATGTACGTAGTACTCTTGAGTACTGCAATGTGATATGGTACCCACACTACCAAAAGGATATTGCGCAAATAGAGAGTGTACAAAGGTCCTATACTGCTAGAATAGAAGTTAAGGACCTTGCTTACTGGGAAAAACTGCAATTTTTAAAACTATACAGTCTAGAAAGGAGAAGAGAACGCTACATGATAATACAAGCATGGAAGGAATTACTGAAAACATCATGGAGCTTAAAATATCAGAAAGAGCAAGCCGAGGTAGATTAATAGTGCCAAAAAATATTCCTGGTAAACTAAGAATGGCGCACAGAACATTAATCCACTACGCAGCAGCATCGATAATGCAGCGACTATTTAATGTACTGCCAGCTTATCTAAGAAACATATCAGGAGTGAGCGTAGATGTGTTTAAGAATAAGCTCGATAAATACCTAAGATGCATCCCAGACCATCCAAGACTGGAAGATGCAAAATACACCGGAAGATGCACTAGCAACTCTCTGGTGGATATACGAGGTGCCTCACACTGAGGGACCTGGGGGAACCCAAACAAAAAATAAGGCAATAAGGAAAAAAAAATATGTTATTTTGTAATGAATGACTGAATGCAATTTCTCTCTCTCTCTCTCTCTCTCTCTCTCTCTCTCTCTCTCTCTCTCTCTCTCTCTCTCTCTCTCTCTCTCTCTCTCTCTCCAAATGTTATTTTGTATTGAATGACAATTCAATTCTCTCTCTCTCTCCTCTCTCTCTCTCTCTCTCTCTCTCTCTCTCTCTCTCTCTCTCTCTCTCTCTCTCTCTCTCTCTCTCTCTCTCTACAAATGTTATTCTGTATTGAATGACTAAATGCAATTTCTCTCTCTCTCTCTCTCTCTCTCTCTCTCTCTCTCTCTCTCTCTCTCTCTCTCTCTCTCTCTCTCTCTCTACAAATGTTATTTTGTATTGAATGACTGAATGCAATCTCTCTCTCTCTCTCTCTCTCTCTCTCTCTCTCTCTCTCTCTCTCTCTCTCTCTCTCTCTCTCTCTCTCTTACTATAAATATTTGTATTGAATAACCGAATGCAATCATAAATAAAATGTTAGAATATGATTTATTTCTTTTTTCAGAGGTTAAACTCACTTGTCAAGAAGATGAGATTCTTCCCGTTCGTGGCTTGAGAACCCCCATCTTACGTCACAAGACACTTGGAGGATAACATACTGTGTTAATTACAGGTTAGTGGTTAACGAGGAGGATAACGTACTGTGGTAATTGCAGGTTAGTGGTTAACGAGGAGGATAACATAGTGGTAATTGCAGGTTAGTGGTTAACGAGGAGGATAACATACTGTGGTAATTACAGGTTAGTGGTTAACGAGGAGGATAACATACTGTGGTAATTAGAGGTTAGTGGTTAACGAGGAGGATAACATACTATGGTAATTACAGGTTAGTGGTTAACGAGGAGGATAACATACTGTGGTAATTACAGGTTAGTGGTTAACGAAAAAAAAATTTGTGCTTTTTTAAAGCCTAATCATTCCCATCTATAAGGGGAAGGTTTTTAATAGGAATGTGGCAACTGCAGAGGAATAAAGTTGATAAAAGTGGGAAAAGATGCAGACAAAGAAGAAAACATCTAACTCGAAAAGTTCTCAAGTTATTGAAGTAAGGAATCTTTAAATAAATTTTTAACATTAAATTTCATCCTGTTCGATGAAATTCATTCTGATAGTCCTAAAGTACATTAGGCTAGCCTGCTATTTCTACAAATAGAGTACTCTCAATATTTTGAGGTAATGAAATACTATTCCACCGTCATCCAGGCTTTTTGTCATATTTCTCTTTTTAAAGCTCCCTCACTGAGTACTTCCCACAGCATTCACATGGCAATGTACTTATATTTATCAACTTCATCCAGGTTTTTTTAAATTTTTCTCCCTTTGTTAGAGCCCAAAGCGTGAACATGATGCCTTACTTACATTGATTAACTTAATCCAGGTATTTGCCACTTTTCTCACTACCCTTTCAACAAGTTCTTCCTACAACATGCTCATGGCCACATACTCAGGTTGAATAAGTTAATCCAGGTATTTTCCACTTTTTTCACTACCCTTTAAACGAGTTCTTCCCTCAACATGCTCATAGCCACATACTTAAGTTGAACAACTTAATCCAGGCTTTTGACACTTTTTTCACTTTGCTACAGTCTCAATAATAACTTCCCATAGCGTACAAATAGCCTTTCACTTACGTTGATTAACTTAATCTAGGTTTTTGCCACTTTTCTCACTACCCAACGAGTTCTTCCTATAACATGCTCATAGCCACATGTTTACGTTGAATAACTTAATCCAGGCTATTGACACTGTTCTCCCTTTGTTACAGCCCTCTCAATAATAACTTCCTACAGCGGCACATGACCCCTTACTTGCATTAACTAACTTAATCCAGATATTTGTCACTTTTTACACTACCCTTTCAATGACTTCTACTTATGACATGCTCATAGCCACATATTTATGTTGAATAACTTAATCCAGGCTTTTGACACTTTGTTACAGCCTTCTCAATAATAACTTCCTACAGCGGCACATGACCCCTTATTCACGTTAATTAACTTAATCTGAATATTTAGCACTTTTTCACTACCCTTTAAACGAGTTCTTCCCTCAACATGCTCTTAGCCACATACTTATGTTGAATAACTTAATCCAGGCTTTTGACACTTTTCTCACTTTGTTTCAGCCCTCTCAATAATAACCTATTGCAGAGTGCACTCGTCCCCTTACTTGCATTAATTAACTTAATCCAGATATTTGTCACTTTTTTCACTACCCTTTCAACGAGTTCTTCCTACAACAAGCTCATAGTCACATACTTACCTTGATTAACTTAATCCAGGCTTTTGCCACTTTTCTCACTGTGTTACAGCCCTCTCAATAGTTACTTCACACAGTGTACGCAAGGTCCTTTACTTATGTTTATTAACTTAATCCAGGTTTTTGCCCCTTTTCTCACTACCCTTTCTACGAGATTTCCCCCACAACATGATCATAGCCACATAGTTACGTTGTATAAATTGATCCAGGTTTTTGCCCCTTTTCTCACTACCCTTTCAACGAGTTCTCCCCCGCAACATGCTCATAGCCATATAGTTACATTGTGTAACTTAATCCAGGTTTTTGCTCCTTTTCTCACTACCCTTCAAATGAGTTTTCCCCCACAACATGCTCATAGCCACATAGTTACGTTGTATAACTTAATCCAGGCTTTTGCCCCTTTTCTCACCTCCCTTTCAACGAGATCTCCCCCACAACATGCTCATAGCTACATAGTTACGTTGTATAAGTTAATTAAGTTTTTTGCCCCTTTTCTCACTACCCTTTCAATGAGTTCTCCCTCACAACATGCTCATAGCTACATAGTTATGTTGTATGTATAACTTAATTAAGTTTTTTGCCCCTTTTCTCACTACCCTTTCAACGAGTTCTCCCCCACAACATGCTCATAGCCACATAGTTACGGTGTAGAAGTTTATTAAGTTTTTTGCCCCTTTTCTCACTACGCTTTCTACGATATCTCTCCCACAACATGCTCATAGCCACATAGTTACGTTGTATAAGTTTATTAAGTTTTTTGCCCCTTTTCTCACTACCCTTTCAATGAGTTCTCCCCCACAACATGCTCATAGCCACATAGTTACGTTGTATAAGTTTATTAAGTTTTTTGCCCCTTTTCTCACTACCCTTTCAACGAGTTCTCCCCCACAACATGCTCATAGCCACATAGTTACGTTGTATAAGTTTATTAAGTTTTTTGCCCCTTTTCTCACTACCCTTTCAATGAGTTCTCCCTCACAACATGCTCATAGCCACATAGTTACGTTGTATAAGTTTATTAAGTTTTTTTGCCCCTTTTCTCACTACGCTTTCTACGAGATCTCCCCCACAACATGCTCATAGCCACATAGTTATGTTGTATTACTTGATTAAGATTTTTGCCCCTTTTCTCACTACCCTTTAAACGAGTTCTCCCCCACAACATGCTCATAGCCACATAGTTATGTTGTATAACTTGATTAATTTTTTTGCCCCTTTTCTCACTACCCTTTCAACGAGTTCTCCCCCACAACATGCTCATAGCTACATAGTTATGTTGTATAACTTAATTCAGTTTTTTGCCCCTTTTCTCACTACCTTTTCTACGAGATCTCCCTCAGAACATGCTCATAGCCACATAGTTATGTTGTATAAGTTAATTAAGTTTTTTGCCCCTTTTCTCACTACCCTTTTAAGAGATCTCCCCCACAGTATGCTCATAGCCACATAGTTATGTTGTATAGCATCATCCAGGTTTTTGCCCTTTTTCTCACTACCCTTTCAACGAGTTCTCCCCCACAACATGCTCATAGCTACATAGTTATGTTGTATAACTTAATCCAGCTTTTTTCACCTTTTCTCACTACCCTTTCAATGAGTTCTCCCCCACAACATGCTCATAGCCACATAGTTACGTTGTATAACTTAATAAGTTTTTTGCCCCTTTTCTCACTGCCCTTTCAATGAGTTCTCCCCCACAACATGCTCATAGCCACATAGTTACGTTGTATAACTTAATAAGTTTTTTGCCCCTTTTCTCACTGCCCTTTCAATGAGTTCTCCCCCACAACATGCTCATAGCCACATAGTTACGTTGTATAACTTAATAAGTTTTTTCCCCTTTTCTCACTGCCCTTTCAATGAGTTCTCCCCCACAACATGCTCATAGCCACATAGTTACGTTGTATAACTTAATAAGTTTTTTCCCCTTTTCTCACTGCCCTTTCAATGAGTTCTCCCCCACAACATGCTCATAGCCACATAGTTACGTTGTATAACTTAATCAAGTTTTTTCCCCTTTTCTCACTGCCCTTTCAATGAGTTCTCCCCCACAACATGCTCATAGCCACATAGTTACGTTGTATAACTTAATCCAGTTTTTTGCCCCTTTTCTCACTGCCCTTTCAATGAGTTCTCCCCCACAACATGCTCATAGCCACATAGTTACGTTGTATAACTTAATAAGTTTTTTCCCCTTTTCTCACTGCCCTTTCAATGAGTTCTCCCCCACAACATGCTCATAGCCACATAGTTACGTTGTATAACTTAATCAAGTTTTTTCCCCTTTTCTCACTGCCCTTTCAATGAGTTCTCCCCCACAACATGCTCATAGCCACATAGTTACGTTGTATAACTTAATCCAGTTTTTTCCCCTTTTCTCACTGCCCTTTCAATGAGTTCTCCCCCACAACATGCTCATAGCCACATAGTTACGTTGTATAACTTAATCCAAGTTTTTTCCCCTTTTCTCACTGCCCTTTCAATGAGTTCTCCCCCACAACATGCTCATAGCCACATAGTTACGTTGTATAACTTAATCCAAGTTTTTTCCCCTTTTCTCACTGCCCTTTCAATGAGTTCTCCCCCACAACATGCTCATAGCCACATAGTTACGTTGTATAACTTAATCCAAGTTTTTTCCCCTTTTCTCACTGCCCTTTCAATGAGTTCTCCCCCACAACATGCTCATAGCCACATAGTTACGTTGTATAACTTAATCCAAGTTTTTTCCCCTTTTCTCACTGCCCTTTCAATGAGTTCTCCCCCACAACATGCTCATAGCCACATAGTTACGTTGTATAACTTAATCCAAGTTTTTTCCCCTTTTCTCACTGCCCTTTCAATGAGTTCTCCCCCACAACATGCTCATAGCCACATAGTTACGTTGTATAACTTAATCCAAGTTTTTTCCCCTTTTCTCACTGCCCTTTCAATGAGTTCTCCCCCACAACATGCTCATAGCCACATAGTTACGTTGTATAACTTAATCCAAGTTTTTTCCCCTTTTCTCACTGCCCTTTCAATGAGTTCTCCCCCACAACATGCTCATAGCCACATAGTTACGTTGTATAACTTAATCCAAGTTTTTTCCCCTTTTCTCACTGCCCTTTCAATGAGTTCTCCCCCACAACATGCTCATAGCCACATAGTTACGTTGTATAACTTAATCCAAGTTTTTTCCCCTTTTCTCACTGCCCTTTCAATGAGTTCTCCCCCACAACATGCTCATAGCCACATAGTTACGTTGTATAACTTAATCCAAGTTTTTTCCCCTTTTCTCACTGCCCTTTCAATGAGTTCTCCCCCACAACATGCTCATAGCCACATAGTTACGTTGTATAACTTAATCCAAGTTTTTTCCCCTTTTCTCACTGCCCTTTCAATGAGTTCTCCCCCACAACATGCTCATAGCCACATAGTTACGTTGTATAACTTAATCCAAGTTTTTTCCCCTTTTCTCACTGCCCTTTCAATGAGTTCTCCCCCACAACATGCTCATAGCCACATAGTTACGTTGTATAACTTAATCCAAGTTTTTTCCCCTTTTCTCACTGCCCTTTCAATGAGTTCTCCCCCACAACATGCTCATAGCCACATAGTTACGTTGTATAACTTAATCCAAGTTTTTTCCCCTTTTCTCACTGCCCTTTCAATGAGTTCTCCCCCACAACATGCTCATAGCCACATAGTTACGTTGTATAACTTAATCCAAGTTTTTTCCCCTTTTCTCACTGCCCTTTCAATGAGTTCTCCCCCACAACATGCTCATAGCCACATAGTTACGTTGTATAACTTAATCCAAGTTTTTTCCCCTTTTCTCACTGCCCTTTCAATGAGTTCTCCCCCACAACATGCTCATAGCCACATAGTTACGTTGTATAACTTAATCCAAGTTTTTTCCCCTTTTCTCACTGCCCTTTCAATGAGTTCTCCCCCACAACATGCTCATAGCCACATAGTTACGTTGTATAACTTAATCCAAGTTTTTTCCCCCTTTTCTCACTGCCCTTTCAATGAGTTCTCCCCCACAACATGCTCATAGCCACATAGTTACGTTGTATAACTTAATCCAAGTTTTTTCCCCCTTTTCTCACTGCCCTTTCAATGAGTTCTCCCCCACAACATGCTCATAGCCACATAGTTACGTTGTATAACTTAATCCAAGTTTTTTCCCCCTTTTCTCACTGCCCTTTCAATGAGTTCTCCCCCACAACATGCTCATAGCCACATAGTTACGTTGTATAACTTAATCCAAGTTTTTTCCCCCTTTTCTCACTGCCCTTTCAATGAGTTCTCCCCCACAACATGCTCATAGCCACATAGTTACGTTGTATAACTTAATCCAAGTTTTTTCCCCCTTTTCTCACTGCCCTTTCAATGAGTTCTCCCCCACAACATGCTCATAGCCACATAGTTACGTTGTATAACTTAATCCAAGTTTTTTCCCCCTTTTCTCACTGCCCTTTCAATGAGTTCTCCCCCACAACATGCTCATAGCCACATAGTTACGTTGTATAACTTAATCCAAGTTTTTTCCCCCTTTTCTCACTGCCCTTTCAATGAGTTCTCCCCCACAACATGCTCATAGCCACATAGTTACGTTGTATAACTTAATCCAAGTTTTTTCCCCCTTTTCTCACTGCCCTTTCAATGAGTTCTCCCCCACAACATGCTCATAGCCACATAGTTACGTTGTATAACTTAATCCAAGTTTTTTCCCCCTTTTCTCACTGCCCTTTCAATGAGTTCTCCCCCACAACATGCTCATAGCCACATAGTTACGTTGTATAACTTAATCCAAGTTTTTTCCCCCTTTTCTCACTGCCCTTTCAATGAGTTCTCCCCCACAACATGCTCATAGCCACATAGTTACGTTGTATAACTTAATCCAAGTTTTTTCCCCCTTTTCTCACTGCCCTTTCAATGAGTTCTCCCCCACAACATGCTCATAGCCACATAGTTACGTTGTATAACTTAATCCAAGTTTTTTCCCCCTTTTCTCACTGCCCTTTCAATGAGTTCTCCCCCACAACATGCTCATAGCCACATAGTTACGTTGTATAACTTAATCCAAGTTTTTTCCCCCTTTTCTCACTGCCCTTTCAATGAGTTCTCCCCCACAACATGCTCATAGCCACATAGTTACGTTGTATAACTTAATCCAAGTTTTTTCCCCCTTTTCTCACTGCCCTTTCAATGAGTTCTCCCCCACAACATGCTCATAGCCACATAGTTACGTTGTATAACTTAATCCAAGTTTTTTCCCCCTTTTCTCACTGCCCTTTCAATGAGTTCTCCCCCACAACATGCTCATAGCCACATAGTTACGTTGTATAACTTAATCCAAGTTTTTTCCCCCTTTTCTCACTGCCCTTTCAATGAGTTCTCCCCCACAACATGCTCATAGCCACATAGTTACGTTGTATAACTTAATCCAAGTTTTTTCCCCCTTTTCTCACTGCCCTTTCAATGAGTTCTCCCCCACAACATGCTCATAGCCACATAGTTACGTTGTATAACTTAATCCAAGTTTTTTCCCCCTTTTCTCACTGCCCTTTCAATGAGTTCTCCCCCACAACATGCTCATAGCCACATAGTTACGTTGTATAACTTAATCCAAGTTTTTTCCCCCTTTTCTCACTGCCCTTTCAATGAGTTCTCCCCCACAACATGCTCATAGCCACATAGTTACGTTGTATAACTTAATCCAAGTTTTTTCCCCCTTTTCTCACTGCCCTTTCAATGAGTTCTCCCCCACAACATGCTCATAGCCACATAGTTACGTTGTATAACTTAATCCAAGTTTTTTCCCCCTTTTCTCACTGCCCTTTCAATGAGTTCTCCCCCACAACATGCTCATAGCCACATAGTTACGTTGTATAACTTAATCCAAGTTTTTTCCCCCTTTTCTCACTGCCCTTTCAATGAGTTCTCCCCCACAACATGCTCATAGCCACATAGTTACGTTGTATAACTTAATCCAAGTTTTTTCCCCCTTTTCTCACTGCCCTTTCAATGAGTTCTCCCCCACAACATGCTCATAGCCACATAGTTACGTTGTATAACTTAATCCAAGTTTTTTCCCCCTTTTCTCACTGCCCTTTCAATGAGTTCTCCCCCACAACATGCTCATAGCCACATAGTTACGTTGTATAACTTAATCCAAGTTTTTTCCCCCTTTTCTCACTGCCCTTTCAATGAGTTCTCCCCCACAACATGCTCATAGCCACATAGTTACGTTGTATAACTTAATCCAAGTTTTTTCCCCCTTTTCTCACTGCCCTTTCAATGAGTTCTCCCCCACAACATGCTCATAGCCACATAGTTACGTTGTATAACTTAATCCAAGTTTTTTCCCCCTTTTCTCACTGCCCTTTCAATGAGTTCTCCCCCACAACATGCTCATAGCCACATAGTTACGTTGTATAACTTAATCCAAGTTTTTTCCCCCTTTTCTCACTGCCCTTTCAATGAGTTCTCCCCCACAACATGCTCATAGCCACATAGTTACGTTGTATAACTTAATCCAAGTTTTTTCCCCCTTTTCTCACTGCCCTTTCAATGAGTTCTCCCCCACAACATGCTCATAGCCACATAGTTACGTTGTATAACTTAATCCAAGTTTTTTCCCCCTTTTCTCACTGCCCTTTCAATGAGTTCTCCCCCACAACATGCTCATAGCCACATAGTTACGTTGTATAACTTAATCCAAGTTTTTTCCCCCTTTTCTCACTGCCCTTTCAATGAGTTCTCCCCCACAACATGCTCATAGCCACATAGTTACGTTGTATAACTTAATCCAAGTTTTTTCCCCCTTTTCTCACTGCCCTTTCAATGAGTTCTCCCCCACAACATGCTCATAGCCACATAGTTACGTTGTATAACTTAATCCAAGTTTTTTCCCCCTTTTCTCACTGCCCTTTCAATGAGTTCTCCCCCACAACATGCTCATAGCCACATAGTTACGTTGTATAACTTAATCCAAGTTTTTTCCCCCTTTTCTCACTGCCCTTTCAATGAGTTCTCCCCCACAACATGCTCATAGCCACATAGTTACGTTGTATAACTTAATCCAAGTTTTTTCCCCCTTTTCTCACTGCCCTTTCAATGAGTTCTCCCCCACAACATGCTCATAGCCACATAGTTACGTTGTATAACTTAATCCAAGTTTTTTCCCCCTTTTCTCACTGCCCTTTCAATGAGTTCTCCCCCACAACATGCTCATAGCCACATAGTTACGTTGTATAACTTAATCCAAGTTTTTTCCCCCTTTTCTCACTGCCCTTTCAATGAGTTCTCCCCCACAACATGCTCATAGCCACATAGTTACGTTGTATAACTTAATCCAAGTTTTTTCCCCCTTTTCTCACTGCCCTTTCAATGAGTTCTCCCCCACAACATGCTCATAGCCACATAGTTACGTTGTATAACTTAATCCAAGTTTTTTCCCCCTTTTCTCACTGCCCTTTCAATGAGTTCTCCCCCACAACATGCTCATAGCCACATAGTTACGTTGTATAACTTAATCCAAGTTTTTTCCCCCTTTTCTCACTGCCCTTTCAATGAGTTCTCCCCCACAACATGCTCATAGCCACATAGTTACGTTGTATAACTTAATCCAAGTTTTTTCCCCCTTTTCTCACTGCCCTTTCAATGAGTTCTCCCCCACAACATGCTCATAGCCACATAGTTACGTTGTATAACTTAATCCAAGTTTTTTCCCCCTTTTCTCACTGCCCTTTCAATGAGTTCTCCCCCACAACATGCTCATAGCCACATAGTTACGTTGTATAACTTAATCCAAGTTTTTTCCCCCTTTTCTCACTGCCCTTTCAATGAGTTCTCCCCCACAACATGCTCATAGCCACATAGTTACGTTGTATAACTTAATCCAAGTTTTTTCCCCCTTTTCTCACTGCCCTTTCAATGAGTTCTCCCCCACAACATGCTCATAGCCACATAGTTACGTTGTATAACTTAATCCAAGTTTTTTCCCCCTTTTCTCACTGCCCTTTCAATGAGTTCTCCCCCACAACATGCTCATAGCCACATAGTTACGTTGTATAACTTAATCCAAGTTTTTTCCCCCTTTTCTCACTGCCCTTTCAATGAGTTCTCCCCCACAACATGCTCATAGCCACATAGTTACGTTGTATAACTTAATCCAAGTTTTTTCCCCCTTTTCTCACTGCCCTTTCAATGAGTTCTCCCCCACAACATGCTCATAGCCACATAGTTACGTTGTATAACTTAATCCAAGTTTTTTCCCCCTTTTCTCACTGCCCTTTCAATGAGTTCTCCCCCACAACATGCTCATAGCCACATAGTTACGTTGTATAACTTAATCCAAGTTTTTTCCCCCTTTTCTCACTGCCCTTTCAATGAGTTCTCCCCCACAACATGCTCATAGCCACATAGTTACGTTGTATAACTTAATCCAAGTTTTTTCCCCCTTTTCTCACTGCCCTTTCAATGAGTTCTCCCCCACAACATGCTCATAGCCACATAGTTACGTTGTATAACTTAATCCAAGTTTTTTCCCCCTTTTCTCACTGCCCTTTCAATGAGTTCTCCCCCACAACATGCTCATAGCCACATAGTTACGTTGTATAACTTAATCCAAGTTTTTTCCCCCTTTTCTCACTGCCCTTTCAATGAGTTCTCCCCCACAACATGCTCATAGCCACATAGTTACGTTGTATAACTTAATCCAAGTTTTTTCCCCCTTTTCTCACTGCCCTTTCAATGAGTTCTCCCCCACAACATGCTCATAGCCACATAGTTACGTTGTATAACTTAATCCAAGTTTTTTCCCCCTTTTCTCACTGCCCTTTCAATGAGTTCTCCCCCACAACATGCTCATAGCCACATAGTTACGTTGTATAACTTAATCCAAGTTTTTTCCCCCTTTTCTCACTGCCCTTTCAATGAGTTCTCCCCCACAACATGCTCATAGCCACATAGTTACGTTGTATAACTTAATCCAAGTTTTTTCCCCCTTTTCTCACTGCCCTTTCAATGAGTTCTCCCCCACAACATGCTCATAGCCACATAGTTACGTTGTATAACTTAATCCAAGTTTTTTCCCCCTTTTCTCACTGCCCTTTCAATGAGTTCTCCCCCACAACATGCTCATAGCCACATAGTTACGTTGTATAACTTAATCCAAGTTTTTTCCCCCTTTTCTCACTGCCCTTTCAATGAGTTCTCCCCCACAACATGCTCATAGCCACATAGTTACGTTGTATAACTTAATCCAAGTTTTTTCCCCCTTTTCTCACTGCCCTTTCAATGAGTTCTCCCCCACAACATGCTCATAGCCACATAGTTACGTTGTATAACTTAATCCAAGTTTTTTCCCCCTTTTCTCACTGCCCTTTCAATGAGTTCTCCCCCACAACATGCTCATAGCCACATAGTTACGTTGTATAACTTAATCCAAGTTTTTTCCCCCTTTTCTCACTGCCCTTTCAATGAGTTCTCCCCCACAACATGCTCATAGCCACATAGTTACGTTGTATAACTTAATCCAAGTTTTTTCCCCCTTTTCTCACTGCCCTTTCAATGAGTTCTCCCCCACAACATGCTCATAGCCACATAGTTACGTTGTATAACTTAATCCAAGTTTTTTCCCCCTTTTCTCACTGCCCTTTCAATGAGTTCTCCCCCACAACATGCTCATAGCCACATAGTTACGTTGTATAACTTAATCCAAGTTTTTTCCCCCTTTTCTCACTGCCCTTTCAATGAGTTCTCCCCCACAACATGCTCATAGCCACATAGTTACGTTGTATAACTTAATCCAAGTTTTTTCCCCCTTTTCTCACTGCCCTTTCAATGAGTTCTCCCCCACAACATGCTCATAGCCACATAGTTACGTTGTATAACTTAATCCAAGTTTTTTCCCCCTTTTCTCACTGCCCTTTCAATGAGTTCTCCCCCACAACATGCTCATAGCCACATAGTTACGTTGTATAACTTAATCCAAGTTTTTTCCCCCTTTTCTCACTGCCCTTTCAATGAGTTCTCCCCCACAACATGCTCATAGCCACATAGTTACGTTGTATAACTTAATCCAAGTTTTTTCCCCCTTTTCTCACTGCCCTTTCAATGAGTTCTCCCCCACAACATGCTCATAGCCACATAGTTACGTTGTATAACTTAATCCAAGTTTTTTCCCCCTTTTCTCACTGCCCTTTCAATGAGTTCTCCCCCACAACATGCTCATAGCCACATAGTTACGTTGTATAACTTAATCCAAGTTTTTTCCCCCTTTTCTCACTGCCCTTTCAATGAGTTCTCCCCCACAACATGCTCATAGCCACATAGTTACGTTGTATAACTTAATCCAAGTTTTTTCCCCCTTTTCTCACTGCCCTTTCAATGAGTTCTCCCCCACAACATGCTCATAGCCACATAGTTACGTTGTATAACTTAATCCAAGTTTTTTCCCCCTTTTCTCACTGCCCTTTCAATGAGTTCTCCCCCACAACATGCTCATAGCCACATAGTTACGTTGTATAACTTAATCCAAGTTTTTTCCCCCTTTTCTCACTGCCCTTTCAATGAGTTCTCCCCCACAACATGCTCATAGCCACATAGTTACGTTGTATAACTTAATCCAAGTTTTTTCCCCCTTTTCTCACTGCCCTTTCAATGAGTTCTCCCCCACAACATGCTCATAGCCACATAGTTACGTTGTATAACTTAATCCAAGTTTTTTCCCCCTTTTCTCACTGCCCTTTCAATGAGTTCTCCCCCACAACATGCTCATAGCCACATAGTTACGTTGTATAACTTAATCCAAGTTTTTTCCCCCTTTTCTCACTGCCCTTTCAATGAGTTCTCCCCCACAACATGCTCATAGCCACATAGTTACGTTGTATAACTTAATCCAAGTTTTTTCCCCCTTTTCTCACTGCCCTTTCAATGAGTTCTCCCCCACAACATGCTCATAGCCACATAGTTACGTTGTATAACTTAATCCAAGTTTTTTCCCCCTTTTCTCACTGCCCTTTCAATGAGTTCTCCCCCACAACATGCTCATAGCCACATAGTTACGTTGTATAACTTAATCCAAGTTTTTTCCCCCTTTTCTCACTGCCCTTTCAATGAGTTCTCCCCCACAACATGCTCATAGCCACATAGTTACGTTGTATAACTTAATCCAAGTTTTTTCCCCCTTTTCTCACTGCCCTTTCAATGAGTTCTCCCCCACAACATGCTCATAGCCACATAGTTACGTTGTATAACTTAATCCAAGTTTTTTCCCCCTTTTCTCACTGCCCTTTCAATGAGTTCTCCCCCACAACATGCTCATAGCCACATAGTTACGTTGTATAACTTAATCCAAGTTTTTTCCCCCTTTTCTCACTGCCCTTTCAATGAGTTCTCCCCCACAACATGCTCATAGCCACATAGTTACGTTGTATAACTTAATCCAAGTTTTTTCCCCCTTTTCTCACTGCCCTTTCAATGAGTTCTCCCCCACAACATGCTCATAGCCACATAGTTACGTTGTATAACTTAATCCAAGTTTTTTCCCCCTTTTCTCACTGCCCTTTCAATGAGTTCTCCCCCACAACATGCTCATAGCCACATAGTTACGTTGTATAACTTAATCCAAGTTTTTTCCCCCTTTTCTCACTGCCCTTTCAATGAGTTCTCCCCCACAACATGCTCATAGCCACATAGTTACGTTGTATAACTTAATCCAAGTTTTTTCCCCCTTTTCTCACTGCCCTTTCAATGAGTTCTCCCCCACAACATGCTCATAGCCACATAGTTACGTTGTATAACTTAATCCAAGTTTTTTCCCCCTTTTCTCACTGCCCTTTCAATGAGTTCTCCCCCACAACATGCTCATAGCCACATAGTTACGTTGTATAACTTAATCCAAGTTTTTTCCCCCTTTTCTCACTGCCCTTTCAATGAGTTCTCCCCCACAACATGCTCATAGCCACATAGTTCCGTTGTATAACTTAATCCAAGTTTTTTCCCCCTTTTCTCACTGCCCTTTCAATGAGTTCTCCCCCACAACATGCTCATAGCCACATAGTTCCGTTGTATAACTTAATCCAAGTTTTTTCCCCCTTTTCTCACTGCCCTTTCAATGAGTTCTCCCCCACAACATGCTCATAGCCACATAGTTACGTTGTATAACTTAATCCAAGTTTTTTCCCCCTTTTCTCACTGCCCTTTCAATGAGTTCTCCCCCACAACATGCTCATAGCCACATAGTTCCGTTGTATAACTTAATCCAAGTTTTTTCCCCCTTTTCTCACTGCCCTTTCAATGAGTTCTCCCCCACAACATGCTCATAGCCACATAGTTACGTTGTATAACTTAATCCAAGTTTTTTCCCCCTTTTCTCACTGCCCTTTCAATGAGTTCTCCCCCACAACATGCTCATAGCCACATAGTTCCGTTGTATAACTTAATCCAAGTTTTTTCCCCCTTTTCTCACTGCCCTTTCAATGAGTTCTCCCCCACAACATGCTCATAGCCACATAGTTCCGTTGTATAACTTAATCCAAGTTTTTTCCCCCTTTTCTCACTGCCCTTTCAATGAGTTCTCCCCACAACATGCTCATAGCCACATAGTTCCGTTGTATAACTTAATCCAAGTTTTTTCCCCCTTTTCTCACTGCCCTTTCAATGAGTTCTCCCCCACAACATGCTCATAGCCACATAGTTCCGTTGTATAACTTAATCCAAGTTTTTTCCCCCTTTTCTCACTGCCCTTTCAATGAGTTCTCCGCCACAACATGCTCATAGCCACATAGTTCCGTTGTATAACTTAATCCAAGTTTTTTCCCCCTTTTCTCACTGCCCTTTCAATGAGTTCTCCGCCACAACATGCTCATAGCCACATAGTTCCGTTGTATAACTTAATCCAAGTTTTTTCCCCCTTTTCTCACTGCCCTTTCAATGAGTTCTCCCCCACAACATGCTCATAGCCACATAGTTCCGTTGTATAACTTAATCCAAGTTTTTTCCCCCTTTTCTCACTGCCCTTTCAATGAGTTCTCCCCCACAACATGCTCATAGCCACATAGTTCCGTTGTATAACTTAATCCAAGTTTTTTCCCCCTTTTCTCACTGCCCTTTCAATGAGTTCTCCCCCACAACATGCTCATAGCCACATAGTTCCGTTGTATAACTTAATCCAAGTTTTTTCCCCCTTTTCTCACTGCCCTTTCAATGAGTTCTCCGCCACAACATGCTCATAGCCACATAGTTACGTTGTATAACTTAATCCAAGTTTTTTCCCCCTTTTCTCACTGCCCTTTCAATGAGTTCTCCGCCACAACATGCTCATAGCCACATAGTTACGTTGTATAACTTAATCCAAGTTTTTTCCCCCTTTTCTCACTGCCCTTTCAATGAGTTCTCCGCCACAACATGCTCATAGCCACATAGTTACGTTGTATAACTTAATCCAAGTTTTTTCCCCCTTTTCTCACTGCCCTTTCAATGAGTTCTCCGCCACAACATGCTCATAGCCACATAGTTACGTTGTATAACTTAATCCAAGTTTTTTCCCCCTTTTCTCACTGCCCTTTCAATGAGTTCTCCCCCACAACATGCTCATAGCCACATAGTTACGTTGTATAACTTAATCCAAGTTTTTTCCCCCTTTTCTCACTGCCCTTTCAATGAGTTCTCCCCACAACATGCTCATAGCCACATAGTTACGTTGTATAACTTAATCCAAGTTTTTTCCCCCTTTTCTCACTGCCCTTTCAATGAGTTCTCCGCCACAACATGCTCATAGCCACATAGTTACGTTGTATAACTTAATCCAAGTTTTTTCCCCCTTTTCTCACTGCCCTTTCAATGAGTTCTCCGCCACAACATGCTCATAGCCACATAGTTACGTTGTATAACTTAATCCAAGTTTTTTCCCCCTTTTCTCACTGCCCTTTCAATGAGTTCTCCGCCACAACATGCTCATAGCCACATAGTTACGTTGTATAACTTAATCCAAGTTTTTTCCCCCTTTTCTCACTGCCCTTTCAATGAGTTCTCCGCCACAACATGCTCATAGCCACATAGTTACGTTGTATAACTTAATCCAAGTTTTTTCCCCCTTTTCTCACTGCCCTTTCAATGAGTTCTCCGCCACAACATGCTCATAGCCACATAGTTACGTTGTATAACTTAATCCAAGTTTTTTCCCCCTTTTCTCACTGCCCTTTCAATGAGTTCTCCGCCACAACATGCTCATAGCCACATAGTTACGTTGTATAACTTAATCCAAGTTTTTTCCCCCTTTTCTCACTGCCCTTTCAATGAGTTCTCCGCCACAACATGCTCATAGCCACATAGTTACGTTGTATAACTTAATCCAAGTTTTTTCCCCCTTTTCTCACTGCCCTTTCAATGAGTTCTCCGCCACAACATGCTCATAGCCACATAGTTCCGTTGTATAACTTAATCCAAGTTTTTTCCCCCTTTTCTCACTGCCCTTTCAATGAGTTCTCCGCCACAACATGCTCATAGCCACATAGTTCCGTTGTATAACTTAATCCAAGTTTTTTCCCCCTTTTCTCACTGCCCTTTCAATGAGTTCTCCGCCACAACATGCTCATAGCCACATAGTTCCGTTGTATAACTTAATCCAAGTTTTTTCCCCCTTTTCTCACTGCCCTTTCAATGAGTTCTCCCCACAACATGCTCATAGCCACATAGTTCCGTTGTATAACTTAATCCAAGTTTTTTCCCCCTTTTCTCACTGCCCTTTCAATGAGTTCTCCGCCACAACATGCTCATAGCCACATAGTTACGTTGTATAACTTAATCCAAGTTTTTTCCCCCTTTTCTCACTGCCCTTTCAATGAGTTCTCCGCCACAACATGCTCATAGCCACATAGTTACGTTGTATAACTTAATCCAAGTTTTTTCCCCTCTTCTCACTATCTTTTCAATGAGTTCTTCCCTCAACATACTTATGTCGTACAGCTTAATCCAGGGTTTTCACACTTATTTTTCACTTTGTTACAGCTCTCTCTCTCTCTCTCTCTCTCTCTCTCTCTCTCTCTCTCTCTCTCTCTCTCTCTCTCTCTCTCTTAGTGAGTTGTGCCCCCCTATGATGTATACTTACGGATTCGTCCAGTTCTTTGCTGCAAACTCTTGTCCCCTGGTTGCACTCAATTTCTCCAGTCATTTACTATAGGTCCTTCAACACATTATTCCCTTTATCTTGCTCTCGGAGTCCTTGCCTTTTCCTTTATATTATACCTGAATGATTTGCATCTTGATTACGGTACATGTTGGTCTTATGTATTAAATATCAAATGTTTTATTTTCAGTCTTAACAAATCTTAATCTGTTGAATGTTACCGATGAAGTCTATTCCACACTTGGAATATCAAGAGCCATTAACTCGCAATACTAAAGTTTATGGAATTCAAAGGTACACAGTGTGTAAGCCTATCTAATCATATCAAAGCTTCCCTGCAACCTTCGAGGAATGGGATAATGCCTTTAAAATCATTAGCAATTAAAGTTTCTAACAAAGGGAATTTCGTTCCGTAAGTCATTTTTTGGCGTTTAATAAGGTTAAAAAGGTATTGACTTAGGGTTTTGTTTACATTTATACTCTAAGAGTTTTATACCACCAAGTAATTTTTTTAAGCAAATAATTTACATTTCAAATTATAAAATATTACGAAATTAAAATATGACACCACCCCGTCCTTGCTTAGCCACCTACCTCCACTTACGGAAGTCTGCGTGAGGATGAAAGGGAAAAGAATTACTGTTTTAGAAGTTCTGTTTTTAACCAATTTCTTGTCAGTTTATTTCTCTTTATCGGTATTGTTTCATATTTCGATCAAAATTCGTGATCTCACCCTAAAACGAAAGCAATCAATCACAAAGCGTAATTTATTTTTGAAGTAGTTTTGTGTTATATGGACTTGTTATACTCGTATGTATGAAGATTAAGCACTACTGATTTAGTTTTAGTATATTCTTTCAAGTATTTATCATCCTTCTAATATTTTTGAATTTCATATTATTTAAGAATAAATTTATTGATTATATTAGGTAATTTTATCATCCAGATAGGATTGTACTCCTGTAATCAGGGAAGTACTCTTGTACTCCTGGGATGTTTGAACATTTTTTTTTTTTTCCAGTCTTTCACTGTACCTCCTTTCGCACGTCCCTTTTTTTCTGTCTTGCTGTCAAGCCTGTCAGATAAATCAAAACATTTCTACAATCTTCAAGCAATGAGGATAATGCAATAAAAAATCATAAATAATTAAAGACGAATTCTGCGATGCCATTATCGTGGTCAAAAGTCAAACTGGAACCAGGATGAGGGAATCAGAAATTGCCTCATCTGGAGAATCCTTTATAGGATGTATATAGTTGAATTAAAAAGACAACAAAAGAAGAAGCGATAAACAAAACGAGATTGTCTCTTCGTTTAAGAACCTCGTGTTTCATTTTCAAGTTTAATTATCATATAAGAATAATCTTCATGATTTGTGTGATAATGGGTATACTGAAAAGTAAAGCTAGGCTTATACACAGGAATAGAGGAATAATTAAAAAAAGATATTAGTTGTATAACAATATAACCCCTGTTTTAGTCACCCCCTCGCATCTCCCCACGTGGTCAGGAGAAAATATTCAAAAACTGTCCTTCCGCCATCACTCCGCAAAGAAAATCTTAGTCTTTAGAAAACAGATGGGAAATAAGATGGAAACTATTTTCGTTTGCATTTTCAAGTTTTTATATACCAAATAAACTTAGCAATGATTAAGAAGAGAACTTTTAACAAGTAATACTAAATTAAGCTTTGGGATATGAAAGTTTGGATGTATTACTGGAACATTTGACTCCTTGGTCAATTTTTGCTGTCAGTCTGTGTTGGAACGTTGGTGGAATTCTTCAGGTGATTACAAGTGGTTGTAAACAGAAGGAGTTTCTGTTTCATTATTTATTATTATCCAGTGAAGTGTAATGCTGATCTTCCTTTTGTGTAAAGTGACGTTTGATATATGGTGCATTAATTTCTAGCAAAACTGGAAGTCAATATGAGAAATTGACGACTGCTTGTTAGTTTGAGATTTGCAGGTTTCCTATTGGCCAAGTTTAATTAGCATGTTTTAAGCAACACTGCATTAGGAGCCTATGTATAACGCTGGACAGGGACAAGTGCATAGAGTTCATGAAACCTAAACTTCACCACTTAACCTAAAGTTCACCCACCTAACCTAACCTACAAGCTGTGTCCTTTCCTTCGGTTGAAAATAAGTAAGTCATCACACATAATTCTCCTTGCATTGGTCCTAACATAGAGATCACCATTTTCTAGGCTTTGCAGAATCACCGTCATCATCATAATTGTTTATTTTTGACGGCCCCCGTTTTGGCTTATGTTTGGCTTTTCTAGTGGACCCCAGTAGTTTTAAGTTTAAGTTATATTTATTCTCGTGAATCATTTATTCTTTTCGTTTTATCCAAAGGATAAGAGTGACTGACGCCCTTGCACCTTCTGAAGTAAATATTTATATTACATTTGTGATTTTGTATTCATAAAGATGATGATATTTTTCAGTTAGTATAATTTTAGTTGTTCGTCGAGAAGCTAATATTTTTCAGTTAGTTTTTACAATTAATATTGGATTTTATCTTTCAACCCTAAATTTCCATTGTATAATATTAATTGATAGATTCTGTAATGGATAATGATAATATACATAATTACAATATTTGCAGAACCGCTAGAATAAAATAAAATTAAAATATGATGAATATCCTAAATTAGAATTTATTGAAGTCTATTATCAAATTATAGGAATACAAAAATATTGTAATTATATCGATTGGTTGAGTGGGCGTTTCTGAAAGTCTGAAAATACAGGAATATTCCCAAAATTCTAGTCAAATTATCGTTAAATCCCAACTAATTCTAATGAAAGGTTTCTCAGCGGAATTTTGTTTATTGATATGTCCTATATATGATATAAGAAAAAGTTTACCATGATCAATTTGGGGTGGGAAAGTGGTTAAGGCGGCCCTTTTCAAAATATGGCAGCAAAATTTTCCTATTCAATTAACAAGGGTTTTGTGTCTAGCTTTTAAAATTCCTGTATAAAGATTATTTATTTCATCTTCATTTCTATTTTAGAACATAATTCTTAAATTTAATCTAGCATAGTTGTAATCTTTATTTTATATGTGAATATGCAATAATGTATGCCTGTAAAATTTTTTATTCGATAGCCAAAGGAAACTTTAATAGTTTTAGTGAGAATGTGAGTGCGTTTTGTCTTGATAACCTATCTCATACTTAAACAACGTATAAGGCTTGTATATAAAGGTTTTCTAAATGAGTGATAGCAAAATAAACTATATACAATAAACATTAGTACAGATACACGTCCGCCCTGCAAACTGCAAAAAACATAGAAGTTCCAACAACTGGGGTATGTACTGTATACTCCGATTTTGATAATTCCAATGCCACACCTAATTATTTGGAGTTAATCTATTAAAATGGGGCAAGTATATTTTATTCATCCACAACAATTACGTTTTACATTTTAGGATATATACAAAATATATTATCATATTGTCGAAACAACATATGTATGCTATTTATTAGCTGTCCGATATGAAAAGTATCCTTAAATATTCGCGAATAGCAACTTGCTTACCCGGTTTCAGATGTGTACCCATTTTAGAAATGTGCCCAATGGCATCCTCTATCAAAACCAGACGTGTAACTTCAGGGGGAACCTTTCCTGTGCTCTCTCTCTCTCTCTCTCTCTCTCTCTCTCTCTCTCTCTCTCTCTCTCTCTCTCTCTCTCTCTCTCTCTCTCTCTCTCATCGGATTTTAATGAAGAAATAAAATTCTTGTGAATTATTTTCGAGATGTTAACAAATATCAATTCAAGTTTTTTTTTTTCAAAGTCAACGATTTACTTTTCTAATAATAGGATGTTAATTTCATTTCACCTGACTTCTGTCGACGGCTAAAAGAGAAAATATTAGAAAATCAAAATGCTACACCCCAAGCCTCCCGGACCCATCCTACCCCACCCGGCCCAGCCCCTCCCCTCCCGGCCGGCCCCACCCCACCTTTCCCGGCCCACCCCACCCCACCCTTCTCCATCCTCTCCCCTATCCCTCCCCCTTCCCCTCCCCCACTGATCAATTATCATGCATCGGTGTTATTTATACGCTAATCTAATTCCAGTCCTATATTGCACGGGAACTATACGCTCTACACTACAGGACCTTTCGTGATTCATTTTAATTTATGCATTCCAAGGTATTCATTCAGCATTTCACACCATCGCATATCGCTCGTTTATTCTCAAATCCACATTATCGGAGCACTTAGAAAACAAGGTCTTCGCTTCCTCTTGAAAGCCTTAATATTTTCCGTCTTGTGGATGTCTATTGGAATTTTATGTTATAGCCCTGGGGTCATATTTGAAAGCTCTAGAACCTACAGCAGACACATGTTTTTGTTCCAATGATTTGAAACCATCTTCAACTATTCTCGTGTCAACTCGATTTGTTGGCTGCACAATATGTAGCAATTCTCTTAGATAATTGGAAGTCTGTTTCTGATCATTTTATGGTTATTGTACATATTTTAAACCCAATTCTTGTTTTAATATGCAGCCTGTGTAAATAAATTAGTATAGGAGTTGTCATTTCCGGTTTGGGACAGCTTTTATCAATCTTTTTCTTTTGTTTATTATGTTTTGTAATTTCTCTATTTGTACTTTGGGTAGTGTGTGGTAATGGAGTTGTGATAGTCAATTCATCATGTTGATAACACGGTTTATTCAAGTCTTTCATCTCCATTGTTCACTTCAATATTTTTATTGATTATGATTTTCTTATGTCATTTACTTTCGCCTTTAAACCCCTTCGTCGGTTTCACCCTGAGCTGCATCTGCCGTCTTGGAAAATGGACAGCAAATTTAGGTGTTTCGGTATTTACTTACTTTACTTTTACGGGTTTATTTCTCGACCTCCATCAGACAATAAAGTCTGTTCAGGCGGGCCTTGGTGTGTGAAAATAATTTCTTTCCAGTTAATATTTTGCTCTGTATTTTATCAGTTATTTCGCTAGCATTTGTATTCAGGCTTTATAGTTTTCAGGTCACTATTAAAACACTTTCTAAAAAGATAAGTCTTCAGGTTTTTCTTGAAAGCTGCCATATTTTTGCTATTCTTAACATCAAGTGGAAGGTCGTTGAAGAGTCTCGGTGCAGCATAGCTAAACGCTCTTCCTCTTATTGGTGACGTGATTTTGTTCACTTCCCCTTGGTTCTGGCTCAATGGTATTTTAGTTAAGGAGAGAAAGGCGGCTAAAAAATGAGTTTATTTCCTTCATCCTATAAACAAATAGGAACTTTCTTAGATTTTGCCTTAGTCCTTTGGTGGTTAGTACTAGGGTGGCAGTGGAGCTCTCCAGTGGCATATAAGGTACAGCAGGTCATTTCTAACACTACCCCATAAATAATCACCATAATTTAGCATACATAAAGAAACTTACTATAGTCCATTTCTTTTAGCGATGCATATTTGCACCGACTCGCGGCGGTGCCCTTTTAGCTTGAGAAAGTTTCCTGATCGCTGATTGGTTAGAATTATCTTGTCCAACCAATCAGCGATCCGGAAACTTTTCCGAGCTAAAAGGGCACCGCCGCGAGTCGGTGCAAATATGCATCGCTAAAAGAAATAGACTATAGTGGCTATCATCCCACCATAATCTAATCAACTGTATGAACAAATATTTTTAGTATATTCCTGTTTTTTGTCACTACCTCCATCCAGAACAACCATCAGAGGTTGGGCACATTTATAGTGTTCCCTTAAACTGGCTTTTGCACAGAGGTACTATATAACTGAAAAAAGTTGTTGACACTATTGGCATTTTTCTAAATTTTAGCCTTTTGATATCTTTGAAATATGCAGTTATGTGAAAATTTATTTAATATTGGGTTATTATTGGCGCATTTGAATGCTTTCTAAAAAAAAAAATGACCATCTTACATAGCCTATATTACTGAAGGCATCTCTCTCTCTCTCTCTCTCTCTCTCTCTCTCTCTATACAAATGTTATTTTGTATTGAATGACTGAATGTAATTCTCTCTCTCTCTCTCTCTCTCTCTCTCTCTCTCTACAAATGTTATTTTATATTAAATGACTGAATGTAATTCTCTCTCTCTCTCTCTCTCTCTCTCTCTCTCTTTTACTATTAATGTTATTTTGTATTGAATGACTGAATGCAATCTCTCTCTCTCTCTCCTCTCTCTCTCTCTCTCTCTCTCTCTTTTACTATTAATGTTATTTTGTGTTGAATGACTGAATGCAATCTCTCTCTCTCTCTCTCTCTCTCTCTCTATACAAATGTTATTTTGTATTGAATGACTGAATGCAATTTATCTCTCTCTCTCTCTCTCTCTCTCTCTCTCTCTCTACAAATGTTATTTTTGTATTGAATGACTGAATGCAATTCTCTCTCTCTCTCTCTCTCTCTCTCTCTCTCTATTAATGTTATTTTGTATTGAATGACTGAATGCAACTCATCTCTCTCTCTCTCTCTCTCTCTCTCTCTTACTATAAATTATTTTGTATTGAATTGCTGAATGCTATCATGAATAAAATGTTAGAGTATGATTTATTTCCTTTTTCAGAGGGTGAACCTACTTCTCAAGAAGATGAGATTCTTTCTATTCCATGGCTAAAGAGCCCCCATATCTTCAGGTCACAAGACACTGGGAGGATAACATTTGGTGATTACAGGTTAGTGGTTAAGGAGAAAGAAATTTTATGGTTTTTGGGGTGTATGAAAGCATTTAACTCGAAAAGTTCGGTTTTAAGTTATTGAAGAATGTAATCTTGAAATAATTTTTTTACACTAAATTTCATCACGTTTGATCATATACAGATAGGCCCTTATGTATATTAGGCTATTCTGCTATTTCTACAAACTGAATAATCTCAATTTTTTTCGAGTAATGAAATACTATTCCACCGTCATCCTGGCTTTTTGTCATTTTTCTCTTTTTAAAGCTCCCTCATAGCAATAGCGTTCACATGAGCATTTTTATATTTATTAACTTCATCCAGGCTTTTTTTAACTTTTCTCACTTTGTTACGGCATTTTCAATAATAACTCTCCACAGTGGGCACATGATTCTTTACCTTACGTTGATTAACATAATCCAGGTAATTTGCCCCTTTTCTCACTACTCTTTAAATGGGTTCTTCCCACATGCTCATAGCCACATACTTAGACGGTTGAACAACCTAACCTAGGTATTTGCCACTTTTTTTTTTTCCACTATCCTTTCAATAAGTTCTTCCCACAACATTCTCATAGCCACATATTTATCTTGCATAACTTCTTTCCACAACATGCTCATTGGCCACATAGTTGCGATGAACAACTTAATCCAGGTTTGTTCCGTAACCAAAATACAAACCACAGCTATTTACATTGGGTTTACTTTCGGCGTAGCTGAAATTGACGAGCCAATAGAATTTAACGAGGGTTAACTACACCCCCCCCCCCGCTAGTTAGCGGCGGTAGGGAAAGGGGTAGCTTACTACCCCTCCTCCCCCACACACCGGTGATTTGCTTCTCTTCACTTTTGGCTCGGACGATGTGCAGACGTGTGTGTCTATCGTCCTCGTTTTTGACAGCCTTAATCTTTTCTTTGCTTTTCCTCAGCTTTGTGTGTTTGAAGTTGGCGTCGCCCTTTGGTGTTCATCATGCGCAAGTGCCCTGGGATTGCCGGTCGCCCTTGCGATACCTTCATGTCTGCGGTGGATACGGATCCTCGCACCCTTTGCCCGCAGTGTCGAGGCCGACAGTGTGATAGGGACAATACACGTAGTGAGTGTAGGGAGTGGTCTGCCTCCCAGTGGGAGAGGTTTGCCCGTCGGCGTAAGAAGAAGTCCAAGAGAGACCGTTCTCCTTCGAGGGTTGCCTTGAAGGAGGAAGGCTCTCGGGACTCTTCTTCCGCCGCCCAAACCTCCTCCGAAGCTCCCCCTCGTCCGGCTTCTAGTGAGAGGCCGCCGAGTGGGAGCGCAGGCCCTAGTTCAGTTTCCCGACCTTGGGGTGCGGGAGAGGGCGTCGCCTCCCATAGCGGGGCGGCTCCCCCTCCTCCTCTGGGGGAGGGGGCGTCGCCTCCCATAGTGGGCGGCTCCCCCTCCTCCTCTGGGGGAGGGGGCGTCGCCTCCCATAGTGGGCGGCTCCCCCTCCTCCTCCGGGGGAGGATTTTGATAATGTTAATTCTGTGCATAATGATGACCTTTTTCAGCTTTGGGATTCCTTGGGGCTTAAGAGCCTGCCCTCCAAGGAAGCCCAGTTTGACCTTATTCAGTTGGGGGCCGCTGTCAAGCAGTCGCCGGTGATAGCAGTGGTAGATCCTCTATCTGTCGTCGACGTCGTGGTGGCAGAGGCTTCCGACGAGTCTGGTCAAACCTCTGCGGCTCCTGATGTTTATGACGTTGCTGAAGGCTCTCCTCCCCCTTCTGTACATCTTTCGGAGGGGGAAGGGGGTCCTACGGGCTCTCCTGCGGCTAAGTCTCCCCCTCGGGGAGCACTCTGACTGAGACTCCTCTTCAGAGGACTGATGATCCTGACGACCTCCCTCGTGGCCGCCTTCGCTGTAAGGCTCATCGTCCGTTTCGCCGCAAGGGCCTCCCGTCTCCCTATAAGAGTGTCAAGAGGCGTCTTTTCAAGTCTTCTCCTCCTCCGTCCTCGGATGGGGACTCTCCTCGCCAGAAGCAGTCTGTAGCAGCCACGTCCTTAGACCTCTCCGGGGATCGTTCACGTTCTCCCACACCTTCCAGACCTTCTACTTCCTGTGCAGATGGCCAGCAGTCTTCTGATCTCGTCAGCGGTCTCCTGCGCATACATCTAGAGTTCCTGCACGCCTTTACGCGTCGAGCCGATAGCTCCTGCACAGCCTTCTATGCGCCGCCTCCCTGCTCGCCAGCGTTCTCCAGTGCGACAGCGATCTCCGACGCGTCAACGATCACCAGCGCGTCAGCGTTCCCCTGAGCGCCAGCAATCTCCAGATCCCCCTCGTGATCCGTCGCCTGCGCGCTCCTACGCGTCAGTGCCCAGCAGATCCGGAGAAACATAGGTCCCCTGCGATCAGCTCGCCCACTCGCGGTCGCTCGCCTGCGCATTCTATGCGCCATCCCTCGCCAATGCTCCACCACGCGCCTGCGCGTTCTACGTGCCATCGCTCGCCAACGCGCCACCGCGCCATCGAACGCCGACTTGCCATCGCTCGCCGACTTGCCATCGCTCGCCCACGCGTCACAGGTCTCCTGGACACTATCGGTCCCCTGGCCCTCAGCGGTCTCCTGAGCGCTCTCGTTCGCCCACTCGCCAGCGCGTTTACTCACCAACGCGCTCACTCGCCAGCTCGCCCAGCGCCCGCTCGCCCACGCGCTCGTTTGTCTTCGAGCGATTGCACGCCCGCGCTCCAACAGCCCCTCGCGCGCGACACTTTTGTATCACCCTTGCGCGAGCCTCAGCACAACCCCCGTTCGTGTCAAGTTCCGCAGCTCGTGGCAGCAGCAGGGACGCGTGTCGCCAGGTCGCAGTCGGGATCGCCTCCACCTAAGCGCAGGTCTCTTTTGCAGGACTAGGAAGGACCTTCGGAGAGGATAAGGCAACTTTCTTCCCTTTCTTTTTTGCAGGCAGCTCCAGTGGTGTCCACTCCGAAGGATCGCCCGATCCCCTTCCCTCCAGCGGGAATTTCGGACTCAGTGTCCGTGTCTCGGCGGTCCTGGTTTGGTCCTCTGATGCGGGCGTTAGTGAAGGCTATGAAGCCGGCACTCGCCGATCTAGGACACAAGCCAGCGACGGCCTCGCCCGCGCTGAAGAGAAGGAGAGGAGTGGACTTAGTGGTGACTTCTCCCAGGGAGGGAGAAGTTGGTTCCAAAGAGGTCCGTCAGGAAGGCCCCGTCCCCTTCGCAGTCGTAGACAAGGCTTTTCCGTCCTCGGGAGAGTCCAGTGAGGCGGTGGTCTCCCCCTCGGCACCAAGAGGGGAGTCACCTCCTCGTGGAGGAGAATCGTCTCACGCAGAAGGTGCCTACCAGAACTCTTTGCTGGAGTCTTGTATCCCGCCCAGGAGGGAACCCAAGGACTCCAAGACGTTGCCGAAGTCTTCTTCACGTATTCGTCAGGAATCAGCCAGACCCCGGGAGAACGTCCACGTGTCTCCCCAGGAAGAGCTTCCGGGGACAGGAGACTTAGCTGCCAGTCCGCAGGGAGGAGAGCAGCAAGAGTCTGAGCATGCCATCTGGCAGGTCCTGGGCCTGATGACACAGCTCAACGGGTTCATGGACCCTGTGATCGCCCCCCGTGAAGGCAAGGACACGGTCCTGGATCAGGTTTATGGAACTCAAAGGCCCCAAAAGGCCAGCGTGGCTCTGCCCTGGTCCCAGGGGCTGAAGAGTGCCAGAGCCAGGGCCAACGCTCAGCTCGCAGTTGTCGCTTCCTCCAGTCGTTTCTCTGCCGGGAACAAACTCCTTCCACCTCCTCGTCTCCAGCAGAGGAGGTATTTTGAGATCATGGGGGAGTCTAGCCTCGCTCTTCCCCTCCACCAGAGGAGGTATTTTGAGATCATGGGGGAATCTAGCCTCGCTCTTCCCCTCCACCATTCGGTAGAAGAGCTTACTAGGGGAGTTCCTCTTGAGAAGCTCTCCGCCCGGCAGGTGACGTTCTCGGCGTCGGATATCCTAAGCCATGAGAAGGTCGCGAAGTGTGCCATGCAGGCCACTTCGTGGCCGGATGTCTGGCTAGGTTCTCTGGGCACCCAATATCCAGATCTGTCTAAGGAGAGCAATAGGAAGGCCCTGGAGACCTTCCTCCTCTTGGGCACTCACTCCATCGAGTTCCTAGCACATCAGGTTACCAACCTGTGGACCAACTCGGTGCTGAAGCGTCGTGATGCGGTGACCGAAAAGATCCATCCGAAGGTCCCCGCCGTGGATGTCTGCAGGCTCAGACACGCCTCCCTCCTTGGGGGGAATTTGTTTGAGCCCCAAGACATGGAACGAACAGCTGAGAGGTGGAGGAAGTCTAGCCAGGACTTCCTTCTCCAAAGGGCCCTTGCATCTCGGCCCTACAAGCCTCCAGCTCCGCAGCAACATCAGCAGCAGCCTCGCAAGACACCGAAGCAGGCGCCGGCAGCTAAGAAAGTGGTGTCTAAGCCCCAGCCCTTTCCTCCCATGGACAAGAGGGGCGGTAAGTCCAACAGGGGAGGCAAGACTCCTAGAGGGAGCGGCCGCGGCCGCAAACGCTAGGAGTGGCAGTCCCCCTGCGTGTCCACCTGTGGGGCGATGCCTTCAAAGTTGCATGCACAGGTGGCAGCAACATGGGGCCGATGCTTGGACGGTCTCCGTGATCGGCCAAGGGTATCACGTCCCATTCACGACATCTCAACCTCCCCTGACAGAGAATCCAGTGTCGTTGAGCTCCTATGCCATGGGATCGGTAAAGGGGCTAGCCCTTCGGGTGGAAGTCGAGACCATGCTCAAGAAGGATGCTCTCCAGGAGGTCGTCGACGGCTCCCCAGGCTTCTTCATTCGACTATTTCTTGTAAAGAAGGCGTTTGGAGGCTGGAGACCCGTCATCGACTTCTCAGCTCTGAACAAGTTTGTCAAACAAACTCCGTTCAGCATGGAGACAGCGGACACGGTCAGACTTGCGGTGAGACCACAAGACTTCATGTGCACACTGGATCTGAAGGACGCGTACTTCCAGATCCTAATCCATCCGTCTTCCAGGAAGTACCTACGTTTCAGCCTAGACAACAAGATCTACCAGAGTGTTCACACTGATATCTTCGTGGGCGCACAGGAACGGCATCCGTCTCCTTCGTTATCTGGACGACTGGCTGATCCTGGCAGACTCGGAGTCGACCCTTCTTCGACACCGAGACAGGCTGGGAATTTGTCAAGATCTAGGGATCTTGGTAAATCTCGAGAATTCCTCTCTGCTCCCGACACAATGACTGGTATATCTAGGCATGTTTTTAGACACCGATCTCCACAAAGCCTTTCCATCAGACAACAGGATAGCAAGGCTGAGGATGGTTGCAAAACCTTTTCTCAGTCGAGAAGATCTTCCAGCCCAATCGTGGTTACGTCTGTTAGGTCACCTAGCCTCCCTGTCCCGTCTGGTTCCCAACGGCCACCTCAGGATGAGATCTCTGCAGTGGCGGCTCAAGTCCCGGTGGGATCAAGGCAACGATTCTCCAGACTTCCTGGTCTCAATAGGACCTGAGGAACGGGCGGACCTGCGGTGGTGGCTGGCCGACGACAACCTCCGAAAGGGAGTGGATCTTCTCGTCCTTCCCCCAGATTTGATGTTGTTTTTGGACGCATCAAAAGAAGGGTGGGGGGCCCACGTTCTGAACCAGAGGGCCTCAGGCCTATGGTCAGAATCAGAAAAGTACCGCCACATGAACCTGCTAGAGCTGAAGGCCGTTTCTCTGGCCCTTCAACAGTTCCAACAGACCCTGGCAGACCACTCTGTGGTGGTGATGAGCGACAACACCACAGTAGTGGCTTATATCAACAATCAGGGAGGTACCTTTTCACAACAGCTATCCCATCTTGCAGTAGAGATACTGAGATGGACCGAAGTCCACTCAATACGTCTATCAACACGCTTCATTCCTGGGAAAAGGAATATGCTCGCCTACAATCTGAGCAGAGCTTCGCAGATAGTGAGTACCGAGTGGTCTTTGGATCCTCTAGTAGCCAACAAAGTCCTGACTTTGTGGGGTTCCCCGACGGTGGACTTGTTTGCGACAGCCTTGAATTTCAAGCTGCCGCTGTACTGCTCCCCAGTCCTGAACCCCAAGGCACTCTGGCAAGATGCCTTCCAACAACGGTGGGACAACATTGATGTCTACACCTTCCTACCGTTCTGTCTGATGAGAAGGGTGCTCAACAAGACCAGACTATCGGTCAACCTGTCGATGACCTTAATAGCTCCGCTATGGCATCATGCAGAGTGGTTCCCGGACCTCCTGCAGCTCCTGACGCAACCCCCCGTGAGAGCTTCCCCCACGACACGAGCTACTCAGACAACCACATTGCAACATCTTCCACAAAGCCGTAGCCTCGCTTCGGCTTCACGCCTGGAGACTATCCAGTGTCTCCTCTCTGAGAGAGGCTTTTCGCAACAAGTTGCGGAAAGGATGTCTCGACACCTGCGAAAGTCATCCGCAGGGGTCTACCAGGCTAAGTGGAGAGTCTTCTGTGGTTGGTGTCGTGGGAGGGGTATCTCTCCCCTCGATGCCTCTATTCCAGCAGTAGCGGAGTTCCTCGTTTATGTGCGGGAGGAAATGCGCTTTTCAGTCTCGGCGGTGAAAGGCTATCGCTCAGCCTTAAGCCTTGCCTTCAGGCTGAAAGGAATAGACATTTCCTCCTCGCTGGAACTTTCTCTACTTGTACGTAGCTACGAGCTTACCTGCCCTCAATCGGAAGTGAGACAGCCTCCTTGGAACGTGGTTCGGGTCCTCAGGGCTCTGAAGAGACTTCCATTCGAACCATTACTCCAGGCCTCTGACCAACACCTGACTTGGAAGACGGTTTTCCTGCTTGCTCTGGCTTCAGCTAAGTGAGTCAGTGAACTTCATGGTCTCTCATACGACATCGCCTCAAGGGGATGGGGGGAGGTAACGTTCAAGTTTGTCCCTGAGTTTGTGCTAAGACTCAGAACCCTGGAGTGCCGGACCCACGGTTCGACTACTTCAGGGTTGTGAGTCTCCTCTCTGTAACAGATGACCCAGATCATCAACTACTCTGCCCAGTGAGAAGTCTGAGGCGTTATCTGAAGAGAACAGCTGCAGCCCGTCCCCACGTGCAAGCTCTGTTTGTGAGCACTGGTAAGACGAAGAGGAGGGTCACCAAGAACACCATCTCAGCCTGGATTCGACGGACCATCCATCACGCCCAGAATCCTGACCCTCCTCCGCCACGTCGCCCTTGGTCGCATGATGTCAGAGGCATCCCCGCGTCCCTGGCCTTCAAGAGAAACTTCTCTGTAATGCAGGATCTACAAGCGGGAGTCTGGAAGCGTCAGACGACTTTCACAGCCCACTACCCGCAGGACGTGACCCACAGGAGCCTCGATACCTTTTCTATCGGCCCGGTGGTGGCTGCACAACAGCTTGGCTAACCTCAGGCTCCTTATTGGACAAGTAGCAGAAGGTTGAGGGCACTGTTACCTGGTTTTAGTCTGCGTGAATGAAAAAGTATGTCTGGCCCTTACTTCTTTCTTCATCCTCCCCTCTCTTGGGGAATGCAGCATCTTGGGTCTCTGCATAGCTGACCTCAAACCTCTGCAGGTAAACCATGCTTCCTTGTGTTCCTAGTATTAAATACAATACTGTCGCGTCCCCCATACCCTGACGAGATGGTATGGGGATGTCCTAGCCTGGAATTCCATATAAAGGACTTCAGGTCAACATCCTAGGACGAGTCACACTTCTTCTCTCCACACACACTTATGTAGGCCTCTCGTTTCTTGCATAGCATCAAACTTGTGAGGTGCAGGGACTCTTTCTTGAGGTGCTGTGCACTCAGATTCGGAGTCCCCGGGTAAGCCAAAGCCAGTAAGGCTGGGGACTTTCCACCCTGCCTAAGGGTAAGTCACCCTATGTAAATAGCGTGGTTTGTATTTCGGTTACGGAACAAATGACAAATTCGAAGATAATTTGTATTTTTCCTAACTATACAAACCTTAGCTATTTACACATATTTGCCTACCAGCCCTGTTCCCCGAGACAAGTCCTACCTCTAAGTGAAGTGAAGCAGTTCACCGGTGTGTGGAGCGGGGAGGGGTAGATAGCTACCACTCCCCTATCCCCGCTAACTAGAGCGGTGTAGTTAGACCCTCGTTAAAACTTTATGGCTCGTCATTTCAGCTACGCCGAAAGGAAACCCTATGTAAATAGCTAAGGTTTGTATGGTTAGGAAAAATACAAATTATCTTCGAATTTGTCATATTAGCCATTTTTCTCACTACCCTTTCAACAAGTTCTCACAACATGATTATAGTCACATATTTACGTTGATTAACATAATCCAGGCTTTTGACACTTTTCTCACTTTGTTACAGCCCCTCAATAATTCCTACTGTGTGTGCACATGACCCCTTTCTTAGGTTTTCTAACTTAATCCATGATTTTGCCACTTTTCTCACTACCCTTTCAACGAGTTCTTTCCACAACATACTCATAGTCACATACTTACATTGGAGAACTTGATATAGGTATTTGCCAAATTGTCTTACTATTACAACGAGTTCTTCCCACATGTTCATAGCCACATACTTTGAATAATTTAGTCCAGGCTTTTGACACTTTTCTCACTTTGTTACAGCCCCTCAATAATAACTTCCCACAGCGTGCACATGACCTTTTACTTACGTTGATTAACTAGAACCAGGTAGTTGCCACTTTTCTCTCACTACTCTTTCAACGAGTACATCCCACGACGTGCTCATACCCCCATACTTACGGTGATTAACTTTATCCAGACTTTTGACACTTTTCTCACTTTGTTACAGTCCTCTCAATAATAACTTCCCACAGCATACACATGACCTCGTACTTACATTGATTAACTTAATCCAGGTTTTTTCACCTTTTCTTACTACCCTTTTAATGACTTCTTCCTACAGCGTGTTCATAGTCACATACATTAATCAACTTGATCAAAGCTTTTACCACTTCTCTCACTTTGTTACAGCCCAGCCAATAATAACATCCTACAGCGTGCACACGACTCCTTACTTATGTTGATTAACTTGATCCAGGCTTTTTACACTTTTCTCACTACTCTTTCAAAGAGTTCTTCCCACAACATGCTCATGGCTACATCCTTATTTTGATTAACTTAATCCAGGTTTTTACCTCTTTTCTCACTACTGTATCCTTTCTGCAAGTTCTCACAACATGCTCATAGCCACATACTTACATTGATTATCTTAAACCAGGCTTTTGACATTTTTTCACTTGGTTACGGGCCTCTCAATAATAACTTCTCACAGTATTAGCATGACCCCTGACTCTTGTTGATTAACTTATTCCAGGTTTTTGCACCTTTTCTAACTACCCTTTGAACGAGTTCTTCCTACAACATGGTCTTAGCCACATACTTACGTTGAATAGCCTAATCCTGGCTTTTGCTACTTTTCTTAGTTTGTTACAGCCTTCTCAATAATAACTTCCTAGAGCGTGCACACGACCCCTTACCTACGTTAATTAACTTAATTCAAATTTTTTACCACTTTTTTTCTCTAAATTTTCAACGAGTTCTTCCTACAACATGCTTATAGCCACATACTTACGTTGATTAACTTAATCCAGGCTTTTGCCCCTTCTCTTACTTTGTTTCAGCTCTTTCAATGATAACTCATTACAGCGTACACACGTCCCCTTACTTGCGTTGTTTAACTTAATCCAGATATTTGTCACTTTTTTCACCACCCTTTCTACAAGTTCTCATAACACACTTACAGCCACTTACTTACGTTGATTAACTTAATCCAGGCTTTTGATACTTTTCTCACTACCTTTTCAACGAGTTCTTACCACAAAATATTTTATTTTTAGTCTTTAATATGGTATAAATTATACTTGCGCCCATGATTTTGTACTGTATCCCTTTCATTTGCTTTATTTTGCTTTTCTTGCTTTTCTTTAAACTACCCTAAATTAATACGTTGGCAATATAGCTGGAATTGCCTTAATTCTGTATACTTTCATTCTTATTTTGTAAGGGTAAGTCTTCTTTCATTTCCATTGTCGTTATTTTTATGGGTTTGAATTACATTTCATCTCAATATATATATTGTTTGCTCAGTTTAAGGTCACCTATCTCATTTTATTTTATCCCTCGAGTATTTCTTCTTTGATACTCGTAGTATTTTACCATTTCTTATCATCTTCATTTGTTATAACTAATAATAACTACTTTGATATTGAGTTAATTTTGTCCAATTTTCCTTTAATTGAGAATGGTCTCTTGCAACTTGAGCTTCCTCCCTTCTGCTGTTAGGGGATATAATGCTATCCTCATATAATAGTAATTTTATTTCAACTTCTTTTTTTATTATATGGTGTTTTGGGCTTCATTGTGTTCACACTGTGTGTGGCTATCGAGCAAAGTATACTTGCAAATATTGGACTTTCTTACCTTTCCCTTGTATCTCCTGTTTACTCTTGCTTTACCTGTTAAAATTCTTCAACTACCATTATTTCCCTTTTCATTAGTTTTATAAACTGATAATGCTTCTTATCACACCCCCATTATTTTATATAAAAATTCGATGCCTTCTGCTATTCTAAGTTTGTCAAAGCTTCTAAAGAGTCCAAACCATGCACACAAAGGTGCCCCAAGTTCTTATAATTTATGATAGCCTTGACAGTAAGAAAATGATCTGTTGTGGAATTTCTTTCGATGCCACTTCTGATATTTATTGAAATTTTCTTTAATTTATTCTTTGAAACAAACTTACCCGCTGGTTATTGGTTATATAAAAATGGCTTTAGTCCCTGACGTCCGGCAAAAATTCAAAAACTCGCGGCAATCACAGATAGAGTTGGCAGGTGTACACTAGCGCCCTCACGGGAGATAGGCCGAACTATTCCATCCATCACCAGATCTTCCCTTCCGCTATTGCTGGCAATACCGTTTGGAATTCACTCGCTATCCACCTTGGATTTTGGACAGTTATCTTGGTGATGTACATTGTTTTTGATTGTTGGCTTTCGCATTATTGGATTTCGCTTTCGGATTCTCTTGAATACTTTTTTGATTTGGATTATTTTGACCCTTGCTTGTTTTTTATCTCTCTTAGTAACTTTTCAATATGGCCGACCCTTCTCCTTCATATTGGAAGTGTGTGAAAGGGTGTAAGACTCGGCTTCCTTAAGTCTCTGTAGATCCCCATTCAATGTTCTAAATGTAGAGGTAGAATTTGTGAATATGGGCATCGATGTGAAGAATGTATTTCATTGTCCGAGAGTGTGTGGCTGGCTTTTGAACGCTACTCTCGCAAATTAGAGAGAAACAGAGTTAGGCGTAGTTCTTCTCGATCTAGAGATTTATCTACTTCTAATATCATTGAATCTAATCCTTCCCTTGTAGTGGTAGATCCAGTCCCTAATACTGTTTCATCTGAACCTACAATGAAAGATATGCTGACCGTGATTCAAGCTCTTGGCATAAGGCTAGAATCGCTCGCGGCGGACAAAAACCAACTCATGTCCAACGTTAAACAACTTGAAAGTGTTAGTGTTAAAAGTGCAATTAATGTGTTCAGTGATGTGGAGGGTGCGTCTGCGCGAACCTGTCGTTCATCTAGCCTTAGACCTCTTTCAAGCTCCCGAACCCATGGGAGAAGTAATGTCGATTGGCAAAAGGGAACAAGAGGCGTCATCGCTCGCGCAGACGTCCCCTCGAGCGTACCTGTTGTCGCATCGCAGGTCGCTCACCTTCACCACAGGAAAGTTTAGGTTAGTTTATTATCTTCATCTTCGGATGAGGCTACGCACAGCAAGGTCTGGCGTCATGCTTCCAGACCTCTTAAGAGAAAAGCGGATGCAGTGGCTCAGCGGCGTGATTCGTCACCGCAAGCGCCTGGTTGTAGCCATTGGGACACTCCAGAGTGTTTTCAGTCATCTGTCGAAGGTTCTCCTGCGAAACGTCCTCACAGGATGTCAGACTGATATGGATCTTGTTCCTGAGTCTGGTGTTACGGTACATGCACCGCCGCTACCGCCAGACTGGTTTCCGTCTCCTGAAAATGCGGAGCTTTATGTAAGGGATAAGGAAGGCGAGATCGCGATCGAAGTTTCTTCGCCTGTGTCACCTAATATTGATCCTAATTGGTCTATGCTGCTAGACATGAAGTAACAGCTCTCATGTTTTATGCAGTCTTATCAGCCTGCTGTTAACAAAGCGGTGGTTCATCATGATTCCGATCATGACGCGTTGTCGCACAGGCGTCCTACCAGCAAACGCAATGTTGAACAGCATGATAAGGCTTCTATATCCCATCGAGTTCCTGCTTCTCTTGTCACCAAACGTCAAGCGACCAAGCGTGACGTCGAGTGTCAGCCTTACAAGCACGGCGACGATCACCAGGCAGCTAAGCGTGATGCCGGGCGTCAAGCTGAATGTGACGTCGAATGACAACCTCGTGACGTCGAATGACAACCTCGTGACGTCGAATGACAACCTCGTGACGTCGAATGACAACCTCGTGACGTCGAACGTCAATTAAACCGTGACATCCAACGTCAGTCAGATACTGTCCGACATGCAGTCGGACGTGACGTCGAACGCATACCAAACGGCTTGATCGCGTGCACCGCAGTGCTGATGCTTATGTTCGCAAGCGGCACCTTTCTGAACAGAACACTGCTACTGCAGCTGGAATTCTTACGGAAGAAGAACCGGATGATCATTTCTCTCCGGATGAGCCTATGGATGTTGTTTCGGAGGAAGAAGAGAATAAGACACCTCAACACTCTGTTGACCTCAAAAAGATTATGTTGGTCTTTATGGAATTATTTCCGGATCACTTTGCTCCCGTAGCCCCACGTTCACCTCCTTTGGAGTTTACCTTAGGAAAAACAGCAAGAGCATCGATTTTTACTAAGATGGTACTCTCTCGTTCTTCAAAGAGAGCATTTAAATTAATGGGTGTTTGGATGCAATCTAAAAAAGTTCTAGGCAAAACAGGCTTCGCTTTTCCCCCGGCCAGATTAGCTTCCAAGTCTAGCATTTGGTACGAAACAGAAGTCCTCGGCTTGGGAGTTCCTGCCTCTGCCCAAGGCGCCTTCTCGAGTCTAGTGGATTCTTCTCGTCGTTTGGCTATGAGAAGGACTAAAATCTTATGGTGTATGTCTGAGTTTGATAATCTCCTCAAAGGCATCTACAGAGCATTCGAAGTGTTCAACTTTCTTGATTGGTCTCTTGGAGCCTTGGGGAAGAAAGTTTCTGCAATGAAGGATTATGAAACTGGTAACTTTATACATGTAATGTCATGCATAGATAAAGCAGTTAGAGATGGCTCGAATGAGTTAGCAGCCCTGTTCACAGCAGGGGTCGTTAAGAAGAGGGCAACTATGTGCTCTTTTCTCTCCATGGGGCTCACTCCGTTCCAGAGGTCAGAATTGCTCTATGCGCCTCTTTCTCCTTCTGTATTCCCTCAGGAGCTAGTGAAGGAAGTTGCCGCTGCCTTAACCCAGAAGGCTACTCATGACTTAGTCTCCAAGACAGCAAGGAAGGTTCTTCCAACTTCCTTCTCCGCCCGTAGACTGAAGGAGGATACTTCCTTTCCTCAAGCTTCACAGCCATTTCGTGGAAAGTCTGTTGGTAGGGGTAGCTTCAGACCCGATGGGAGAAGGTCTAGGAGAGGGTCTAGATTTGGCCAAAGCAGAGTCTGACTGCCTTCGCCTTCAGACAGCAGTGGGGGCCAGGCTAAATAACTTCTGGCAAGCCTGGGAAAGAAGGGGAGCAGTCCCTTGGTCCGTTCTTGTTTTAAAGGAGGGTTACAAGGTCCCATTCATCTCGAAACCTCCGTTAGTTATAGACCCTGAGGATCTCTCTCCCAGATACAAGGAGGAATCAAAGAAGCAGGCCATGGAGCTTCAAATGTCTCTCTTGCTAGGAAAGAAGGCAATAGAGAGGGTGCGGGACTTAGAATCACCAGGTTTTTACAACCGCTTATTCCTGGTTCCCAAGAACTCAGGGGGGAAGGGAGACCAGTCCTGGACGTAAGTATCCTCAACAGCTACATCCAGACGACAAAGTTCTCTATGGAGACTCGGAAGACTGTGCTTGCAGCAGTAAAGAAGGGCGACTGGATGGTCTCATTAGACCTCCAGGACGCTTACTTTCATGGCTCGATCCATCCAAGTTGCAAACGTTACCTGAGGGTCGTGTACAGGAAGGAGGTCTTCCAGTTTCGGGCCTTGTGTTTCTGCCTCAACACCGCCCCTCCAGTCTTCACAAAGATCATGTTGAATGTGGCGAGTGTGCTCCATTCAAGAGGCATCAGAGCCTCTTTGTACTTGGACGATTGGCTCCTAAGAGCCCCCCTCTTTCAATCGCTGTCTGGAGGATCTACATCTGACAATGAGTCTGTCAGAAGAGCCAGGACTTCTTGTGAGCTCAGAGAAGTCCCAATTGATTCCATCCCAGAAGATTCTCTATTTAGGGATGGAGATTCAGAGTCTGGCTTTTCAGGCTTTTCTGTCACCTGCAAGGATACAACTAGCTCTCCTAAAACTTTGTGCTTTTCTAAAGAAAGATGTCTGTTCAGTAAGAGAGGGGATGCGTCTCCTGGGAACCCTGTCTTCACTGGAACAGTTTGTGCCTCTGGGGAGACTAAACCTACGTGCCCTTCAGTTCCATCTCAATTACCATTGGAAAAAAGAGGACAGCCTCGACAAGGAAAGCATTCCCCTTAAGTAACCCATAAGAAAGTGCCCTCAGTGGTGGAACAACCTAAACAGACTTCAGAAAGGTCTCTTGTTGGAGTAAAAGAACACAGACCTTGTGTTGTTTTCCGACGCCTCGGACTGGGGGTGGGGAGCAACACTGGGAAAGTCAGAGATCTCAGGTCTGTGGACAAGGGAACAAGGAAGCCTCCACATCAATCAAAAGGAGCTGTTGGCAGTCCTGTTGGCCCTCAAAGGTTTTGAGAAGTTAGTTTTAAACAAAGTAGTACAAGTCAATGCCGACAACACCACAGCATTGGCTTACATAGCGAAACAAGGCGGCACTCACTCAAGGTCGCTTTACAAAATAGCAAGGACTCTTCTCGTGTGGGCTAAAGAAAGAAAGATATCCTTATTGACGAGATTCATACAAGGAGAGAAGAACGTGATGGCAGACAGCCTCAGTAGGAGGAATCAAGTTCTTCCCACGGAGTGGACGTTGCATCTGGACGTATGCTAGAAACTGTGGCAGATTTGGGGTCGCCCACTCATAGACCTGTTTGCGACCTCAAAAACAAAAAGGCTGGAGACATATTGCTCACCAGTTTCGGACCTCGAAGCGACACACACAAACGCGCGTTCCTGATGGATTGGTCTCACCTGGATGTGTACACATTCCCACCATTCAAAGTGCTGTACAAGGTGTTACAAAAGTTCGTGTCTCACGAGGGAGCTAGGTTGACCCTAGTAGCTCCCTTCTGGCCGTAAAGAGGTTGGTTCACAGAGGTACTGGAATGGATGGTGGACCTTACAAGAAGCCTGCCATTAAGAATAGATCTCCTTTAACAACCTCACTTGGCAAGAAACCATCTAAACCTCCAAGCTCTACGTCTGACTGCCTTCAGGCTATCAAAAAACTCGCAAGATTTAGAGGATTTTTGAAGGAGGCAGCCAAGGCTATTGCTAGAGCAAGGAGGACTTCTACCATCAAGGTTTATCAGTCCAAGTGGGAGGTTTTTAGAGAATGGTGTAGAGCGAATTCAGTTTCTTCATCCAGTACCTCTAACACAAATTGCCGATTTCTTCTTAGAGCTTAAAAGAAAGCACAACTTTTCCTCCTCGACCATCAAGGGGTACAGGAGTATGCTGGCAGCTGTCTTCAGGCACAGGAATTAAGATCTCTCAAATAACAAAGACCTTCAAGATCTTCTCAGATCTTTTGAAACTTCTAAGAAGCGTCAATAGGGATCACCAGCCTGGAATTTAGATGTTGTTTTAAAATTCCTCATGAGTGACAGATTTGAGCCTTTACACTCTGCTTCTTTCAAAGATCTAATTTTGAAAAGACTTTTCCTAGTAAGTCTGGCAACAGCTAAGAGAGTCAGTGAAGTTCACGCTTTTAGCAAGAACATTGGCTTCAGAAATGGGAAAGCCATATGCTCCTTGCAACTTGAATTTCTAGCCAAAAACGAACGTTCTTTTCATCCATGGCCTAAATCTTTCGAGATTGCTAATCTCTCTGATATGGTGGGTGAAGAGTTGGAGAAAGTTCTGTGTCCTGTTAGAGCACTGAAGTTCTATCTAGACATAACTAAAGATCTAAGAGGCAATTCAGAAGCTCTTTGGTGTGCAGTCAAGAAGCCTGCGTTACCTATGTCTAAAAACGCCTTATCTTTTTTTTTATAAGACTTTCAATTAGAGAGGCTCACACACACACTATGGTGAGGCAGACCTTAAGCTGCTTAAAGTAAAGACTCATGAAGTTAGAGCTTGGGCAACTTCTGTAGCTTTTAAACAAAATCGTTCTCTGCAAAGCATCATGGATACAACCTTTTGGAGGAGTAAATCTGTTTTCGCATCACATTATTTGAAACGTGTCCAGACTCTTTATGAGGACCGCTATACTTTGGGACTATTCGTAGCAGCGAATGCAGTAGTAGGTGAAGGATCCACTACTACGCTCCCCGAATCCCTAGTACCCTTTTTCTCCTCTTGGAACTTGTATATATTTTTATGGTTGTATGTGGAGATTGGTCGACAGTCTCCCGCAATCTTTGATTTAGTCAGGTGGTCATTTTGTTCCTTGAGAGCCCACGGAACAAGGGTATTAGTTGAGGTCCTGTCAGCATAGAGGTTATAACCCGTTTGACAGCTCCTAGAGATCTTCAGCCCCCTGGGTGGACTGCTGGATCTCATAAGGATAGCAGACATAATGAGGCAGAGAATCATTAAAGTCAGCTTCCTTAACAGGTAAGAATCCTTAAGCTTGTTTTATTTAACTCTTAAATGATTTTCCAACAATGTTGCTGTCTCTGACCTCCACCAAGGGTGTCAATCAGCCATTTTTATATAACCAGCGGGTAAGTTTAATGTTTAAAAATTATATTTTCATAATAAAATAAATTTTTGAACATACTTAATCTCTGGTTATATAACTTATACAGTAATCCCACCCTCCTCCCCTCTAGAGACCTATGGGTATGGGAGATCTGGTGATGGATGGAATAGTTCGGCCTATCTCCCGTGAGGGCGCTAGTGTACATCTGGCAACTCTATCTGCGATTGCCGCGTGTTTTTTTCATTTCTGCCAGTCGTCAGGGACTAAAGCCATTTTTATATAACCAGCAGGTATGTATGTTCAAAAATTTATTTTATTATGAAAATATAATTTTTACTTTTTTTCAAAGCTTCATAATGTTTATGAAAGTCCCTCATCTTTTGTCCTCACTATCTATTTCCTTTTGCTCAGTTTATAGATAAAATTCCTATCTTATTTTTATGATTATACTACTTTTTAAACATCTGACTTACCTGGTAGTTATATATATATAGCTTAGTCCCTGACGTCACGGCAGAAATTTAAAAACTCGTGGCAATCGCCGATTGGGTAGTCAGGTGTACCACCAGTGCGCCCTCTACCCAGGTACCTGGAACCATTCCAGTCATTCCTCAGATCTTCTCTGCCGCCTCACCAGCGACATAGTTGGATTTTTCACTTGTATCCTGTGTATAATTGCAGTTATCTTGGTGATGTACAATTTGGCTTTGGCTTTCGTCTGTTTGGATTTTGTTGAACCACGATTAGATTTTGTTGCTTAGACCCTTGCTTGCATGATCTCTCTTTAAAATATTCATAATGTCTGACTCTTCTTCAACTATTAGAAGGTGTGTGAAAGGTTGTAAGACCCGGCTTGCCAAAGCCTCTGTTGATCCCCACTCCATTCGTGTGAAATGTAGAGGTAAAGTTTGTGAGTTGGTTGATTGTTGCGATGAATGTGTTATTTTGTCTGAGTGTGAGTGGTTGGAGTATGACCGCTATACTTGTAAGCTTCAGAGGGATAGGATTAGAAAGAGTAAGAGTTTATCTCATTCTTCTAGAGATTGTTCCCCTCCCCATGTCAACGAACCTATTGATCCTTCCCCTGTAGTGGTAGTTCCAGATCCCACTACAGTTACTCCTGATGAACCAACTCTAAAGGACATGATGGTGGCCGTTCAAGCCCTGGACGTTAGAGTGGAGTCGCTTGTAGCGGACAGGACCAAGTTAATGTCTGACGTTTAAGAGTTAAAGGGTGCTAGTGTCAGTGCTAAAGGTTCAGTGAATTTAATCAGTGCAGTGGAGGGTGCATCTGCTTGGACCTGTCGTTCTCCTAGCCATAGACCTCCTCTTCCAAGCTCCCCAACCGCTGGGAGAAGAAATGTTGACAGGCGAAATGATACGAGAGGCGATTGTGCCCGAGCAGTCGTCCCCTCGAGCGTACCTGTTGACGCTTCACAGGACGCTCGCCCTCGCCATGGGAAGGGCGAGGTGAAAGTGTTTTCGTCCTCATCGGATGACGCAGCGCCCAGACGGGGCTGGCGTCTCGCATCGAGACCTCTCAAGAGGAAGATTGCCTTTGTCGAACAGCGTCGTGTCATGACGCCTCAGGCTCCAGGTTGCAGCCATTGGAGCAGTCGGAAGCTGTCAAGCGTCCAGTCCCACCAGTTGCAAGACAATGTTTTCGTCCCCTGGACGCTCTGCGCTTTCCTTGAGCGACGTAGAAAGCGATCTTGTTGAAGAAGCAACCGTCTCCTTTTTGCCACAAGAAGAACTTGATCCTAATCTAAGTATACTGCAAGATATGCAGCAGAAACTCTCTTCCCTCATGCAAGTCTATCAGCCTGTGGACAAGAAGAGAGGGGCTCACCAAGACGCCGAGCATCAGGATTCTTCACACCTTGATGCGAAGCATCAGAAAGCTGAGAGTCGAGAGGTTCTTGATGAAGAGCACCTTACCAAGCGTCGGGAGCCTGGTAGCCATGATGCCAAGTGTCGTAAGGAGGAACATCATGCTAAGCATCGAGAGACTGGTAAGCATGACGCTGAGCGTCAAGGAGTTGGACGTCGGGACGCCGAGCGTAAGAGCCTCGGACGTCGTGAAACCGAGCATCGAGATCGTGAACGTCCTAGTTCCGAGCGTCAAAATCGCAAACTTCATAGTTCGGAGCGTCGAGCGTTGGAAAAACGTGATGCCAGGCATCATGATTTTGGACCCCTTGACGCCAGAAGTCAGGATCTTAAGGAGTTGACTCCTAGGAAACAGGACGTCTCTACCTTGATTAGAGACCTGTTGAAGGAAGGGATCGATGGTCACCTTTCCCCTAGTGATCATTTAGAAGAAGAAGTAGTCTCGGAACTAGAAGATCGTAAGACCCTTCATCCTTCGGTGGATTTAAAGAAGCTTATGAGAGTTTTTACCGAAGAGTTTCCTAATTATTTTGTTCCTGCTGCTCCTCGTTCCGAGCCTTTAGAGTTAACGCTTGGGAAGGTGTCGAAGGAGTCTCTGTTCACAAAGATGGTGTTGTCTCGCTCATCTAAGAGAGTCTTGAGAAGGATGGGGGACTGGATGCAATCCAAGAAAGACCAGGGAAAGACTTTTTTTCTTTAACCCCGGCCAGATTGGCTTCCAAATCTAGCGTTTGGTACGAGACTGGAGAAGTTGTCGGCTTGGGAGTTCCTGCCTCTGCCCAAGGAGACTTTTCGAGTCTGGTGGACGCCCCTCGTCGGACAGCCATGAGAAGAACCAAAATGCTCTCGTCAACGTCGGAGCTTGATCATCTTCTAAAAGGCGTGTTTAGAGCTTTCTAGGTGTTCAATTTCCTTGACTAGACTCTGGGAGCTTTGGGAAAAAAGGTTTATGCTTTGAAGGATGTGGACACTTGAAAGCCTCATCCACATTATGTCTGGCATGGACAAAGACTTAAGAGACGGATCCAATGTGTTGTTGGCCCTCTTTCGGCAGTTGTTCTTAAGAAAAGAGCCCAAATGTGCTTTTTTTTTTTTGTCTAATGGGGTTACACCCATACAAAGGTCGGAATTGCTGTACGCACCTCTTTCTTCCTTCCTTTTCCCTCAAGAGTTGGTCAGAGAGGTCTCTTCCGCTTTAGCCCAAAAGGCCACACAGGATTTGGTGTCTAAAACAGCAAAGAAGGTTCTGCCTACTTCCTTCTCAAGCCACAAACCTAAGGAAGAAGCTCCATTCCCTCAGTTTTCGCAGCCCTTTCGAGGGAAAACTTTCAGCAGGGGTAGTACCAGACCCTAGGGAAGGAGAGCAAAGAGAAGAGGATCGAAACCAGGGAGAAGCAGAGTCTGACTGCATTCGCCTTCAGACAGCAGTAGGAGCCAGACTAAACAACTTTTGGCGAGCTTGGGAGAGGAGAGGAGCAGACTTTTGGTGTGTACAGTTACTAAAGGAGGGATACAAAATTCCTTTTCTAGGGAAACCCCCTTTAGTAGTAACTCCGATAGATCTCTCTGCCAGATACAGAGAGGAGTCAAAAATATAGGCTATGCAACATCAAATGTCTCTCTTATTGGAGAAGGAGGCAATAGAGAGGGTGCGAGATTTGCGGTCACCAGGTTTCTACAACTGCTTATTCCTGGTTCCCAAGAACTCGGAGGGATGGAGACCAGTCCTGGATGTAAGTGCTTTCAACGCCTTCGTTCAGAAGACAAAGTTCTCCTTGGAGACATCGAAATCAGTCCAAGCAGCAGTAAGAAAGGACGACTGGATGGTCTCTTTAGACCTCCAGGATGCTTACTTCCACATCCCCATCCATCCGAACTTCAAGCAATATCTGAGGTTCATGTACAAGGAGGAAGTTTTCCAGTTTTGGGCTCTTTATTTCGGCCTCAGCACCGCCCCTCAAATATTTACGAAGCTGATGTCAAATGTAGTGGGCATGCTGCATTCAAGAGGTATCAGAGCCTCCCTGTATCTGGAAGACTGGTTACTCAGAGCTCATTCCTACAATCGCTGTCTGGAGGATCTGCAGATGACGTTGAGGTTATCAGAAGAACTGGGTCTTCTGATAAACAGAGACAAGTCTCAACTAACACCATCCCAAGAGATCCTTTTTTTGGGGATGGAGATTCGAGTCAAGTTTTTCAGGCTTTTCCGTCTGCCTCAAGGACGTAGCAAGCCCTGTTGAAGCTTCATTACTTTCTAGAGAAACGGAAGTGTTCTGTTAGAGAGTGGATGAGTCTTCTCGGAACCCTCTCCTCGTTGGAGCAGTTTGTCACCCTGGGAAGACTGAATCTTCGCCCTCTTCAGTTCCACCTCAATCGACATTGGGACAAGAGAAAGGAACTAGTGACAAAATGTATCCCCATTACAGAATCCATAAAAAGTTGCCTTCAGTGGTGGAACGACCCAGTCAGACTTCAAGAAGGTCTCTCCCGGAACAGAGGAACCCAGACCTTGTGTTGTGTTCCTACGCCTCGGACTCGGGGTGGGGAGCAACACTGGGTGAGTTGGAGATCTCGGGTTCCGGGACAAAAGATCAGGAGTTCCTCCACATAAACCAGAAGGAACTGTTGGCAGTCCTGTTGGCCCTCAAAGGCTTCGAAGGGTTAGTCCTGAACAGAGTGGTGCAGGTCAACGCCGACAACACTACAGCGTTGGCCTACATAGCCAAACAAGGCGGAACCCAATCGAGGTCCCTTTACGAGACTGCGAGAGAACTTCTTTATTGGGCAAAAGAGAAGAATGTAACCCTTGTAACAAGGTTTATTCAAGGGGAAAGGAACGTGATGGCAGACAGTCTCAGCAGGAGAGGTCAAGTTTTGTCCACAGAATGTACACTTCATCAGGAGGTATGCAAGAACCTGTGGCGGATTTGGGGCCGTCCTTGTATAGACCTGTTCGCAACCTCGAAGACGAAGAGATTGGAGACATACTGCTCCCCAGTGCCAGATCTCTAAGCAATCCACATCGACGCTTTCCTATTAGACTGGTCCCACCTGGATGTGTACGCATTCCCTCCGTTCAAGATTGTGCACAAAGTAATGCAAAAATCGTGTCACACGAGGGAACCAGATTGACTCTAGTGGCCCCCTTTTGGCCCACAAGAGAGTGGTTCACAGAGGTTCTAGAATGGATGGTGGACACCCCGAGAAGCCTCCCATTAAGAGTAGATCTACTCAAACAACCCCACTTGGAAAGGTACCATTAAAACCTCCAAGTTCTACATCTAACTGCTTTCAGACTATCGAAAAACTCACAAGAGGTAGAGGTTTTTCGAAGGAGGCAGCTAGGGCGATTGCAAGAGCAAGGAGGTCTTCTACCATCAAGGTTTACCAATCCAAGTGGGAGGTTTTTAGAGAATGGTGCAGAGTCAACTCTCTTTCCTCTTCCAGTACCTCTATGACTCAGATTGCTGACTTCCTGTTATACCTTAGAAGGAAACGTAGGTTTTCAACTTCAACCATCAAGGGATACAGGAGCATGTTAGCAGCCGTCTTCAGGCATAGGAATTTGGACCTTTCTAATAATAAAGACCTCCAGGATCTTCTCAAATCCTTTGAAACAACTAAGGAATGACATCAGGAATTGCCAGCATGGAATCTGGATATAGTCCTGAATTTCCTAGTGAGCGACAGGTTTGAGCCCTTGCACTCAGCTTCGTTTAAGGACCTCGCCATGAAGACTCTCTTTTTGGTCAGTCTGGCGACAGCTAAAAAGGTCAGTGAGATTCATGCCTTCAACAAGAACGTAGGCTTTAGAAATACTAGGCTATTTGCTCCTTACAGCTAGGCTTTCTTGCTAAAAACGAACGGCCTTCTCAACCCTGGCCCAAGGGTTTTGAGATTCCGAATCTTTTGGATGGGGTTGGAGAGGAATTGGAGAAGGTCCTGTGTCCAGTAAGAGCCCTGAAGTTCTACCTGGAAAGAATGAAAGAATTATGGGGCAAGTCAGAAGCACTTTGGTGCTCGGTCAAGAAGACTTCGTTACAGATGTTGAAGAATGCACTATCCTTCTTCATCAGGCTCTTAATAAGGGAGGCTCATTCACATTGTAGTGAGGCAGAACTCAAGCTTTTGAAGGTCAAGACACATGAAGTTAGAGCTGTGGCAACTTCTGTAGCCTTCAAGCAGAATAGGTCTTTACAAAGCATTATGAATACAACCTTCTGGAGGAGTAAATCTGTGTTCACCTCACACTATTTGAAATGTGTCCAGACTCCTTATGAGGACCTCTACACTGGGACCATTCGTAGCAGCGAGTGCAGTAGTGGGGGAAGGATCTACCACTACATTCCCGTTACCTAATACCCTTTTCTTCTCTTGGAACTATTGTATTTTTATGGTTGTTTGTGGAGACTGGACGACAGTCTTCCACAATCATTGATTTTAGTCAGGTGGTCAATTTGTTCCTTGAGAGTGCCCAGAACAAGTGTATTGGAGGAGGTCCTGTCACTTAGAGGTTTTTACACCGGTTTGACAGCTCCTAGAGGTCTTCAGCTCCCTGGGTGGATCGCTGGATCTCGTAAGGAAAGCGGACATAATTAGGCCGGAATTCATTGAAGTTAGCTTCCGTATCAGGTACGAACCCTTAAGCTTGTTTATTAACTCTTAAGTAAATTCCAACAATGTTGGCTGTCTCTGACCCTCCACCAAAGGTGTCAGTCAGCTATATATATAACTACCAGGTAAGTCAGATGTTTAAAAATTATATTTTCATAATAAAATAAATTTTTTAACATACTTACCTGGTAGTTATATATAATTTAATTCCCACCCTCTTCCCCTCTAGAGACCTAAGGGCATGGAAGATCTGAGGAATGACTGGAATGGTTCCAGGTACCTGGGTAGAGGGCGTGCTGGTGGTACACCTGGCTACCCAATCGGCGATTGCCGTGAGTTTTGAAATTTCTGCCTTGACGTCAGGGACTAAGCTATATATACTGTATAACTACCAGGTAAGTATGTTCAAAAATTGATTTTATTATGAAAATATCATATTTATACTCCAATAGTTTCTCTCTATTCTGTTGTTTACTGTTGTTTTTATGCAACTCATTATAAATTCTAATTCGTTCTCAATAACTACATCTAGCTCTCTTTCCCTGACCTCCCTTTCTATTTTGTCTTCTGATTTCAGTCTTCTAAATTGAAGAATTTTCTTATACTGTAGTGACATAAAATTGCTCTTAAGTCCTTATTCATCGCTCATTTTGGTTTTATTAGTCTCTGTTTCTTATTCTTAGTAACATGTATCTTGTTTTTTATGGGTACACATCGATTTCTGAGAGTCCCCAAAAAGCTGTACTATTTACTCTCTGTATATGTCATGTTACCCACTACTAGTTTCCCACAATACCTAATTTCTTCTACTTTCCCCATAATTTTATACACTTTTCTTCCAAATTGTAATTTTCATGGTGGTACTCTTTTGTTTTATCAATTCTCTCACTTCGTTTTTCTTGTCTTAGCATTTCATTTTCACTTTTTTTTATATAATCTTATATATTTCCCTTGGCATTTTATATAGTTTTGCCTCCATTAATTTTAATTTTAAACTGTTTGTGATAATGATAAAGTTTTTTGGCAAGTCACTCTGTTTATTGGACTGTCCATCTATAATAATATTTCACTCCAGTCTTTATAATTTGACCAAGCATATTGTGTGTATTGCAGTTACTCCATTCTCATTCTGTTCCCCTGAGATTTCTTGATCTCTATTCCAGTTCATCTGGTATTTATTGTTCATGATGCATAATCCGACGTATTTGCTCCTTTTAGATAGTAACGGATCTGGTCTTGACTCTTCTTCGCTGAGGAATGGTCCTTATTTTGCCATGTAATTTCTTCAGTTAGTTGATCATTACAAAGGGCTTCTTAGTGTTTATTTTTATATTTTTCATCTCTTCTGTTATTTATCTTAGCAGGTCATACACTTGTATCAATAATCCGCTTCAGTCTTTGTTCATATAGTTTGAATATGGTTTGTTAAAACCTGCCTGTTAGGTTAGTTCTCACCTTTTCCAGACCCCTACTTCTATGTAAGCTTCTCTGATATTAAATATTTCCTCCAAATACCTAATATAGGTTCAATTGTTTCGTGAATATTCCTGGTTTGTTTATTTTTATTTTTAACAATTCCATCTCTCTGTTCTCCCATCCTTACTTTACTCTCCCTCTCCCTTCAGAAGTCCCTCCCAATTACCTCTTATTGTCCCCTAATAACACCTGCCTACTCACACCGTTCTTCTCTGTAAGTGTCCTGCTATTAAGTTCTGGACACGCTCTTTCAAATAAAAATACTGGTGTGCTGTATTTCATGTTTTTTTTCTCTCTTCCCCTCTAGCTTTGCTCTGTCTGGTGACCTTGTATTCTTGTGCCTTTAATTCCATCTTTATCCAAAGTGGTTTCGTTTCCTTTTTGTGGGATTTGTGCTTGCACCTAAATTCTTTGTTTCTTGAAAGGCAAAAATCGCTTGGCCTCTCTATGGCATTTATATACCTGTATATGCATTCTCATAACTTCTTTCAACAAAATGTGTCATAGCTTCTCTATATCACTTATCATTAGTCCCTTTCACTTTGGCTATAAAAAGATCCATCTACTATTTTCTTAATTATGCCAGGATATACATGTCATGCACATATCACCCACGGCTTTTTCCCCTTTTTTATTTGATTCAATTTTCATTTTCGTGTCACTTAGGCCTCTGATTAAATCGCTTCTAATTATTTTTACAAAAGCTTTGCTCCCTAAATTGTGGTCTTTCATCATACATAAACTTGCAATTTGTCCCTCTTCCTGAAGTACTTCATGAAATAATCATTGGGAAAATCTTATATTTATATGATGTTTTGGTATATACCCTTCCTCCATCAGGAGTCCTCATTTGTGCCAGAGTTTGCAAACTTACTTGCTAGTATACTTGCAAAGTAGCTTCCTTTGTTGATATTTCTTGTGAATCTCATGAGTTGCTTGTCTCCTTTGTGCCTGGTGGTCTAAGTGGACATGTTCAAGTTGATCACATCCTCCAATTAGCAGTTTGGTTCCCGTTGTTGTTCTACTATTTCTACTGATTTGTTCCAGTCTTTAGTTGTATCATTTACGGTAGTTCAATTTGGTTTTTAATATCATAAAAGTTTGCTATCCAGTTTTGACATCTATATTCCAAGTCTTTCATATTGCTTATTTCCAGTTAAAAAAAAAAAGATGGTAGAGACATCGGGTCTTTTGCCAAAAGTCAAAGGCGCTCTCTCATGTAATTATTTTTCTGAATGATGTCCGTAGTACTCATATTTGTTATGTATCCAAAACCCCTCTTCCTAATGGATGAGTTGTATGTGGTCTCACACTTGCTTGAAAATCCTTGGTTTTCTTTTCCTGGAGTAATTGTGAATGAAGACAACATCGATATTTCCCATTTTGTAAAAACTGGCCAACATGTAGTACGACAGTCACCTTCTTATTCCCTATTTGAGCCTAATAGAAATATGGTATCGAAAATTTAGTTCTGTGATTGGGGGACATCATTTGTTACAGCCTGTAAACAGGCCTGTCTTGGCCTGCGTACCACAGTCAGCATTCAGTTTTTTTATCTAAAGTTTTAAACACCCTTATATGTTATTAATAATTTATATTGTTCGAGCAGTAGTGTTATCCCATCTAGACCTTAATATAAATATCCACTGTCATGTTAATGTATTTTTGGAATTGTGTACCATATTAAAATTATATCATGTTATAAGCAGTAGGAATTTATATTAAATAATTTGTCACATTTTGGCAGTTACGGGGGTGGCAAGAGCAATACAACACCTGCCTTGATATGATTCATAGGATAGTGTTGGTACTTGCAGGTAGCCGGAGCATACAGAGGAAAGGTGAGTTGCGGACAGGTGTCGAAGAGGATTTAAAAAGAACTATCCGAAGGGGAGAGGGTTGATGACCTACGTGCCCTTCTGGTAGAAAGGTCAAAGAAAACCTTGATATGATTCATAGGATAGTGTTGGTACTTGCAGGTAGCCGGAGCATACAGAGGAAAGCTGAGTTGCGGACAGGTGTCGAAGAGGATTTAAAAAGAACTATCCGAAGGGGAGAGGGTTGATGACCTACGTGCCCTTCTGGTAGAAAGGTCAAAGAAACCTATCTCCCAAAATTGGAAGAAATATTCTACATGGTACAATTTTGCCCAGTCATTACACGGATATGGATGCCTTTGTACATTAATGGTTTGAATACAATGTAAATTAAATTTGGATATACTGTTTTGGGTATTAATAATGGTTTGAATACAATGTAAATTAAATTTGGATATACTGTTTTGGGTATTAATAAAATCAATATTCACTATTACATTTATTTTTTCCCTTTTATTTTATAATAGCACATTTGCCAGGAATTGCTGCTTCCGCTAAAAAAAAAAAAAAAAAAAATTAAAAATATCAATTTATGTATTTTATGATTTTGTACATTTATGGGTCCAGATATAAAGTCAGTTCGCCCTGGATTACCAGCGACTGGAGTTGTTTCTTCGTTATCGGCGATTCTTCGTTATCGGCGATCCTCTTGTCTCACTCCGCCATCTTCTTGGTATATATTTTCACTACACTCACTAATGATGATTACCTGCAAAAGAAGAGGAAATAGCACTTAGTGAACACGCTTATTATATGCAAATACTGTAATAAATCTTTTTAAAACCATAATCAGTGGAAGGACTTGCAAATGATATTATGAAACATAAATCTTTTTAAAACCATAATCAGTGAAAGGACATATGCAAATGATATTATGAATCAGTGAAAGGACATGCAAATGATATTATGAAACAAATGTGAATATTCTGTATAATCAAAGAGCTTTGTTAATTTTTGGTTTTGTTAATTTTTGGTATTTGTCAATAAAACTACATTGGTTTTATTATATATACATTTACATTTAAGTTTGCAAGTCAAGAAAACGCTACCCAAGAAATGCACAAATGTGCATCAAAAGCAAATCACCATGATGAAGTAATAAGCCTACATAGCATATGTTGTTAACAATAGAATGTTTTTGCACAAAACTATCCCAAAAACTAATATTAATAGCTATAATGTGAAGGAGGCTGGGATTTAAGTCCAGTAAAAACGAATAGAGAAACAGGCTAAAGCCAACAAACACAGATGCATTACAGACAACCGGTGGTTAGTCCTAAAAATGCAAGAAGAGGGAAATGAAAGAAATATGACATTATCGGTTGAAAAGGGAGACAAAAGCACATTTGGAATACACGTCAGTGAAAACTACTAATGTTGCATAGAAACAAAGACGTGTCACAATAAATGCCAGGGGACAAATATACAAATAGATTTAGGGGGTGGATAAAAATGCTAAATACAGAATCAAAGCAGGACAGGACAAGACAAAAATGCTTCATACCGTGTTAAAACAGGACAAGAATAAAGTTAAAAACAAGCTGTATTCGACGAGAGAGAGAGAGAGAGAGAGAGAGAGAGAGAGAGAGAGAGAGAGAGAGAGAGAGAGAGAGAGGGGGGGGGGGGAGAAAAAAATACTTCGGGCACTGCCCCTCCTGCAGCAAGGCCAAATATTGTATCTTTGCTTTGCCCTTGAATAAAACGTTCCTGGTACAACTTTACTTTTGGATCAAATGTCTCCACTCAAACTATATTGCGTAACTTCTGGAAATTATTCAAATAGAATTATATTGCCTTTACACCTTCTCTTGAAGCAACAAGTGTTTACCTCCCTCATCAGGCTATTGCTATAACTGGAGCGAACATTACTAAGAGAATTACCTATAATTATAACAAATATGCATGTGAATATATATTCCGTATTATTTGGAATAAATTATTTCACGCGGTAAATGAAACAGTTTTGCCAAACATAAAATCTATCCACTCACTAAGAAGGCAAGGAAAGTGGACTTCAAGATATTAATTCCTAACAACCGCCCCCCCCCCCCAAACGACCACCCAAAACATTTAAACCTTCCAACACCCCCCACATAAACCCTCCTATCTAAGTTGACTATCAACTATCAACTTACATTGTTAATATTGAACGTGAAAATTTAACAAAAAAGGAGAAACTAAAACAACACACACTATATGACATTATCGGTTGAAAAGGGAGACAAAAGCACATTTGGAATACACGTCAGTGAAAACTACTAATGTTGCATAGAAACAAAGACGTGTCACAATAAATGCCAGGGGACAAATATACAAATAGATTTAGGGGTGGATAAAAATGCTAAATACAGAATCAAAGCAGGACAGGACAAGACAAAAATGCTTCATACCGTGTTAAAACAGGACAAGAATAAAGTTAAAAACAAGCTGTATTCGACGAGAGAGAGAGAGAGAGAGAGAGAGAGAGAGAGAGAGAGAGAGAGAGAGAGAGAGAGAGAGGGGGGGGGGGAGAAAAAAATACTTCGGGCACTGCCCCTCCTGCAGCAAGGCCAAATATTGTATCTTTGCTTTGCCCTTGAATAAAACGTTCCTGGTACAACTTTACTTTTGGATCAAATGTCTCCACTCAAACTATATTGCGTAACTTCTGGAAATTATTCAAATAGAATTATATTGCCTTTACACCTTCTCTCGAAGCAACAAGTGTTTACCTCCCTCATCAGGCTATTGCTATAACTGGAGCGAACATTACTAAGAGAATTACCTATAATTATAACAAATATGCATGTGAATATATATTCCGTATTATTTGGAATAAATTATTTCACGCGGTAAATGAAACAGTTTTGCCAAACATAAAATCTATCCACTCACTAAGAAGGCAAGGAAAGTGGACTTCAAGATATTAATTCCTAACAACCGCCCCCCCCCCCCCCAAACGACCACCCAAAACATTAAACCTTCCAACACCCCCCACATAAACCCTCCTATCTAAGTTGACTATCAACTATCAACTTACATTGTTAATATTGAACGTGAAAATTTAACAAAAAAAGGAGAAACTAAAAACAACACACACTATATGACATTATCGGTTGAAAAGGGAGACAAAAGCACATTTGGAATACACGTCAGTGAAAACTACTAATGTTGCATAGAAACAAAGACGTGTCACAATAAATGCCAGGGGACAAATATACAAATAGATTTAGGGGTGGATAAAAATGCTAAATACAGAATCAAAGCAGGACAGGACAAGACAAAAATGCTTCATACCGTGTTAAAACAGGACAAGAATAAAGTTAAAAACAAGCTGTATTCGACGAGGAGAGAGAGAGAGAGAGAGAGAGAGAGAGAGAGAGAGAGAGAGAGAGAGAGAGAGAGGGGGGGGGGAGAAAAAAATACTTCGGGCACTGCCCCTCCTGCAGCAAGGCCAAATATTGTATCTTTGCTTTGCCCTTGAATAAAACGTTCCTGGTACAACTTTACTTTTGGATCAAATGTCTCCACTCAAACTATATTGCGTAACTTCTGGAAATTATTCAAATAGAATTATATTGCCTTTACACCTTCTCTCGAAGCAACAAGTGTTTTACCTCCCTCATCAGGCTATTGCTATAACTGGAGCGAACATTACTAAGAGAATTACCTATAATTATAACAAATATGCATGTGAATATATATTCCGTATTATTTTGGAATAAATTATTTCACGCGGTAAATGAAACAGTTTTGCCAAACATAAAATCTATCCACTCACTAAGAAGGCAAGGAAAGTGGACTTCAAGATATTAATTCCTAACAACCGCCCCCCCCCCCCCCAAACGACCACCCAAAACATTTAAACCTTCCAACAACCCCCCACATAAACCCTCCTATCTAAGTTGACTATCAACTATCAACTTACATTGTTAATATTGAACGTGAAAATTTAACAAAAAAGGAGAAACTAAAACAACA
>NC_090762.1:37645561-37647326 GCF_036898095.1 Palaemon carinicauda | reverse complement strand
TAGGCGCTTGATGGCTTATAAAAAATCAAAGGAAAAAGCATCATCTTGCCATGATATTTGCATAGGTCATGTTTCAGTCCTTGGAGAGGGACGTTCTGAACGAGTGTCCGAAAGCACTTTCGTAGATGTCAACAACTCACAAATTAAACGGGGAAAAAATGACACTCGGAAATGAACACACATTAACCGTCATCCACTCTTCACCTATTCATAACGGTATACCCAGGACCCTAACCCGACTGTAATAAAGCTTCCGACAGCAAACCCCTATAGGAAGGGGAAAGAAATGGGGGGGGGGGGGGTGCAAATACCCTGTCAGCCTCTATCTCCGGCATCACTATCCCTCTCCAACACTACTCATCAAACGCTCGCTCGCTCGCTCTCTCTCTCTCTCTCTCTCTCTCTCTCTCTCTCTCTCTCTCTCTCTCTCTCTCTCTCTCTCTCTTACAGCTATTAGAGACATTAAAAATTCTTGAAGGAATAACAAATGTAGATTACAACAATTTATTCACGCCTAGCACAATTCAGTCCAGAGGTAACGGATACAAACTGGAATTGAAAAGATACAACACAGCTCAATTTGGTATTTTTTTTTACATACAAAATAGCAGAAACATGGAACAGACTTCCAGCGGGTGTGGTGAACAGTAAAACGGTAAACGAATTCAACAATAAGTTAGATATCATAAAAACTCTCAAGAAAACGTTTAAACTAAATCGCTCTACTCAAGAGCAAAATTAATGGGGTCTCCCCAGGACTAAAAAATGTCTTTGAGACATCCAAAATCCTTGTAACTCTCTCTCTCTCTCTCTCTCTCTCTCTCTCTCTCTCTCTCTCTCTCTCTCTCTCTCTCTCTCTCTCTCTGCGCCAAGAGATCTCAAAATAAACATCCCGAAAGATACCTCTCCTTCTTGTAACAATCTATACCTGAACCATGGGATGTCTTAAGTAGGGTACTTGTGTCAGTGCAACTCACGAGTCTTCCTTCTTCAGAATGCGAGTGTGTGAGAGTTCATTCATTAAAGTGGACCTCATGAATGGGACTCTTTGGTGAAATGTTTATTCTACCGATTGAAATACTAATCTTACTGTATGATTATATATACACAAGGCCACATCACCCTCCTCTCTTCAATGTTGGAAACAAAATTAATTACTATAAGGAAAGAAAAATAGAGAGAGAGAGAGAGAGAGAGAGAGAGAGAGAGAGAGAGAGAGAGAGAGAGAGAGAGAGAGAGAGAAAGAGAGAGAGAGAAAGAGAGAGAGAGAGAGAGAGAGAGAGAGAGAGAGAGAGAGAGAGAGAGAGAGAGAGAGAGAGAGAGTGTGTGTAATACACAAATACCGAATTCAGTGTTCAGGACTACGTACACATCTTAGATCATAAGGAACGCCCCGATGCCATATTCAAACAAGGGCCCCTCCGTTTGAAAGCGAAGTGCGTTACCACAGGGCAACAAACTAAGAGAGCAAATACAGAGAAAGAAAATTGCTTGATTACCAATTCACAAAAGGTGCCTTACCAAGAAACACCTTTGTCCAATGAAACCCAAAACGAATTCTTAATAGACTAATAATTTTTATCAGTACAAACTCTGTTAAGATTTTCTTTCAAATTAAGAAAGCGAACAAGGATGAAACAATAGAGTTACATGATCAAATAAGAGGAAAGAAAAACATGCGGAGGTTAATGAAAAAATTGCATACGGGTACCTTTTTTTGGGCAAATACAATACACATACATACAAACACACACGCACAATATAT
>NC_090762.1:37438061-37640561 GCF_036898095.1 Palaemon carinicauda | reverse complement strand
TCTCTTTAGCTGCATTTAACCAAAAAAAAAAAAAAAAAAAAAAAAAAAAAAAAAAAAAAAAAAAAAAAAAAAAAAAAAACCCAAAACTGCCTCCAGCATCAGTCACCCCCGACCAGTCTCGTTTACAGTCATGACAATATCTCCGTATAAGGTCAGCCTAACCTTGCTACAAGGTCAAGACAACCATAAGAAAGCAACAGTAACAAGGATGCCTGCATCTTGAAATCGACAATTATAATCTAGCCGTTATTCAATTCTTCCATTCCATGTGACCACAAAACTTTAATTCCAGTTTATCATAACATTTGGAAAACCTGATCAACAGAATCACTCCTGATGCCAATCTACTATATAATAAGTTGTCTTCAGAAGGCCATGCCAAGTAGGGCATAAATTAGGCCAATGCCCTATTTTCGAACAAGGACAAAAGTATACACACACATACATACTGTATATATATATATATATATATATATATATATATATATATATATATATATATATATATATATATATATATAAAATCAAATAAGTCCAAAAATACCTCTCGATATCAAATTCGATCCGTCTTTAGAACGTAGACCCGTAGTCATTTCAGGTCTGTCCAAAAAAAAAATTCGATGCTTAGCAGAGTAGAAACTAAGGTAACAGGCGATTGTCACATCGGTCCCCACTCTATATGTGAAAGTGTTAAGTGATACAATTACCACACACATACACAATATATATATATATATATATATATATATATATATATATATATATATATATATATATATATATATATATATATATATATATATACATACATACACTTCAATACACAATCAAAGGAAATCTACAAAAATGAGTCGTATATAAAAAATACATAGTCAACCTGTATTAGTACTCATAACTGACATGACCCCCCCCCCAAGTCAAAACTTCATTGAAAATAATATGAACTGTATTCTGTTGGTACGACAGATGAATACTGAGTTTTGCATTGTATGAAATACTTGGCTATCGAGTTCAAATAGACAACGACTGTAATGGAAGTTGGAGGAAAAGTGCTACTGCACTTTCATCCGCGTCCTGTATAATAACATGATTAGATACGGTGGTTAGACTCATGCAGCTCATAAAAAATGGTAATTTTCAACATTACGATGCAAGGTCTGTAAATTCTTTTGAATATGCTTTATGGAAACGTAAATTTAAACTTCTCGTGAATGAGAGTAGCAAGAAGGTATTACAATAGCAGAGTGCGTGCATAATTTTTATATAAAAAATAAGTAATAAAATTACGGTATTAGAGTAAAATAAACATCTTATAAGTTATAACTTTAAAAAAATATTGGAAACTCGAAAATAGCCAGTTACCACAACAATGATAGCCCTAATACATTCAATTTGCCATTTAGCCTTGGCCCCTTTGCTAACTGAACTAGGCCTAACCTCTAAAAACTACAGTATATTAAGTAACGGTACAACTGGAACAGTCATCATTTGATGTGTTTTTTTTTAATTAATACAGGATCTTACTGGCCATTTGAACAAGTTAAACTGCAAATGACACTATTATTATCATGCAACACAATATACCTTTAAACATGTCTAAATGCAAATGTCCTTACTCATATAATTACATAATTTAGTACACTGCCGTCACTATTTTGTATTATTATCATTATTTAGAATATGAACCCGGTTATTTGATTCTCCATATAAGATATTTCATTTTGTATCAAAATTTATTACTGACTAATTTAGATGAAAAATATCAAAAGAACTAAGCTTGAAAAAGTATAATTCATTAACAAAACCCCTCTTGCTTGAGGGTACATTCCGGCACACTTTCTCATTTCTCTTCCTCTTGTTTTTTTCAAGTTTAGTAGTTTATATATGAAAGATCTATTGTAATGTTGTTGCTGTTCTTAATGCATTCTATCTTCATCGTTCATTACTTCTCTTGTAGTTTATTTCCTTTCCTCTCTGGACTACTTTTCCCTGTTGTTGTTAATAATTTATATATGACATGTCTGTTTTGACGTTATTACTTATTTTAGAATGATTTATTGTTAATTGGTTCTCTTCATTTATTTATTTCCTTATTTCCTATGCTCACTTGGCTATTTTTCCCTGTTGGAGCCACTGGGCTTATAACATCCTACTTTTCCAACTTGGGTGTAGCTTGGCTAGTAGTAATAATGATAATATAATTCCATAGTACGATGGCGTATTATATTTAGAACACAGGAAAGGAACTTCATTCAAAACATGGGACGAATAGCCATACACCTCAAGTATGAATGAAACTAGGCTCATAACATAACAAGAGTAAATATTTACCTAAACCATTTTTTCAAATATACTTTTACATCATTGTTTGTTATTACGTTAGCAAAGATCTATATTGTTCAGTGATGGTTAATATATTCAACTGCTTGTTACTCTAGTATGTCCTTTATGTGGCTATTAATGGTTGTTTGACTGAAGCAGTTTTTTTTTTTTTTTTTTTTTATTTCTCCATAAACCTGTATGGGAGAAGTACCACAGAGGAGATCAGATCATCACAACCTTCTTTCTTAAGATTGACATGGTGAGTATTATTATTATTATTTGCTAAGTTACAACAATAGTTGGAAAAGCATGATGCAATAAGCCCAGGGGCTTCCAACAGGGAAAATAGCCCAGTGAGGAAATGAAACAAGGAAATAAAATATTTTAAGAACAATAACATTAAAAAAACATTTACTAAATAACTATAAAAATTTTAACAAAACAAGAGGAAGAGAAATAAGACAGAATAATGTGCCTGAATGTAACCTCAAGCAAGAGAATTCTAACCCAAGACAGGGGAAGACCATGGTAAAGAGGCTATGGCACTAACCAAGACTAGAGAACAATGGTTTGATTTTAATGTCCTTCCCCTAGAAGAGCTGCTTACCATAGCTACCCTTCTACCCTTACCAAGAGGAACGTGGCCACTGAACAATTACAATGCTGTAGTTAACCCCTGGAAAGAATTATTTGGTAATCTCAGTGTATTAAGCATATATACTTGTGGCAACTGTATCTTTAGCAATTGGAATCAAACTTCAAACCCCTTGTATTGCCTCATTAAATAATCCTTCCTCCCAGCCTTATTCTAATTCTATTTGAGCAAATTTCATGTTACAAGTTTGGCTGACAGTATTATTTTGCCTTATTTCAGTATTGGTAAGAACTCTATATAAATCTACAATATTTGTAATTTCATTGGTTATAATTTAGATATATATATATATATATATATATATATATATATATATATATATATATATATATATATATATATGTATATATATATATATGTATATATATATGTATATATATATATATATATATATATATATATATATATATATATATATATATATATATATATATATATATATATATATATATATGCCTAGTCTTGATGGATTAGTTTAGGCTAAAACACTTTTGGCATATGTATACCATCCAGATTGTGATTTTGTTTTCTATCAATAACCGAATGGTTATTTGACCCCAGGTTTACTTCCAGAAGGTAGCATGTATTTTTATAATTTCATAGATTTGTGAAATGCATTTTGCACTTTGTTTCTTATTTTTTTTTGCATAATGATTCATAATAGGTACCGTATAAAGTATTATGCTATGCAATGAAATTCCCTACATGATTTCCAGTGCAGCAGCCTTACATACATTCAAAGTGTTAAGATTCTATAACCAAAGTATCGCTATAAAAACTCTCCTATATGTAGACAAGGTAGAACAACTAATTATGAGCCGTGCTATGTCCTCGGTTCTATTCAATATACAGTGTACTCTTTAATTATGTTCAGAACTTACATAATTATTCTACATACTATATACCACTACATAGCCCTTGATTATAAATGCCACACACTACAGACTACAGAGGCTAAGATCTTAAAAACCACCAACAGATATATGATCCCTGATCATTCAGTAACTTGGGTTAACTAAAATTCAAAAATGACTCTTGTGATAAAGCCTAATGTCAATCTCATCTTAGATATAGAAAGTTATAGAAAATATATACCTAATAAGCTTTAGGAGATATTATGCCTAATTGTTATCCCTCATTACTTGACATAGCCTATATAAATAGAGCCAGAAATGAAACACCTAAAGTATGCTATACTATTGTATAAACATATTTGTACAAAACTACTCCAAATAATGGGATATGCTTCCACTTTCATAATTGATATGGTTTTATTTGCTTAGAAATTTTTCTTCAGTAGGACTAAGACAATTTTCTCAATGCTCTAAATATACTTAATTACTCTTTATGTAATCTAATAACTTGGCTTCTCTCTCCACCAGATATTGCACAAAAACTATATTGTAAAAAATTGCAGTGTTTTCTCTTCAATGTCTAAATTCTGCAGGAACTTGGAAATTATCCTTAATCTTTTATGAAAATAGTAAAAATATTAACCTTTAGGCTATATTGTTCATATTAAATTTTTACCCCCATACTCAAGATTTGAAGCCTTAACTTATAACATTTTGGAGCCTATAGCCTAAATCCTGTACAGTGGTTACATATTTACCATAAATATCAGTTTATTAAATATGTCTTTCAATGCACAAGAGACTAACTACCATTTTTGGCCTATGCAAAAAATGAACTAGAAACCATATGTACACTGTGCAAGTAAAATAAATACAGTACTGCAAATCCGTAATGTACATTGGAACTTTAGCATCTAAAAACAAATATCTACTATAAACTTGCCGTAGACAAACCCAAGAAAACAGTGTCACAGAATAAAAATGACTACACATCACACACAACCCCAGTGCACTTGTCACATCTGAAGCACCCCTATACACAATTTAACTTCCTAGCCATGATTTTACTAGCACTGTACTGTAAAACGAAAATTGTAGGCTTCTTACAGTAACTTATGTATCGTATTACAATGATCTATCTCATTCATATCATGACAATTTTATTAGATTAATATCGAGACAACCATTCCATTCAAAAGACTCAAACCACTAAACACACTGCATTAAAAAAATTCCACTGCTGTAAAAAACTTTCCACAGAACAAACTCTCCAGTATATAAATGTCACAACCGTACAGTTGCAATTTCACCTTATATTAAGGCTCCATTGGAAAAAAATGTATCAATCAAATGGACGCTGGTTTGGTAAATAATACTAGTTTGAATATACAACGAGCTAACCTATGGAAATATCTATATAAAAAGATTTAAACACATACTTTTGATATATAGGCTATACTCCATAGGTTAGCTCCTTGTATTATTCAAACCAGAATTACTTACCAAATCAGCATATATTTAATTAGTGCAATTTTTCCAATAGAATTACTTTATAAGGCAATATCAAAAGCATGTTTAAATCTTATTTTGGTTGGCTATCTTCTTCACTGGCAAGCCTGAAGGTTTAAAAGCCTAGAAACCATTTGCAATTACCAAAAGTAACCAAATTTGCACACTAATAGCCTATATCATTAATCTTTTTCATAAGATACTTTACTGTTGCCAAAACAGCCACCATACTTAATAATGAATTAAAAGAGCTTAAGCAACCTTTCAGACAATTTTTGATAAAATTACCAGAGCACGCTGTATTTGTTGTATTGATGCAATCTTTACTGCCTTCACATTATCAAACTAAAATTAATGCAACATTCATTTAAACAAGATTTACACAACTTAATTGAGCATTGATTTGTGATGAACATTAAAGTAGTGAGATCTCGAGAGTACTTTGTTGGCAATTATCTGCATAAATATCCCAAATAGGATGCTGGTCCTTGGCTGCAAATATCCCAAATAGGATGCTGGTCCTTGGCTGATCCAAAGTGACCAAAAATGGCCAAATCCCAAACTTTCTCTTTGGTCGACTGACCAATGGTATGACTATATGATAGTTCAATAGAAGTTACTAGCATCTTTAGATTAGCCACTTGTACCTAGTCATGACCCTTGTCCATATAATGAGTAGACTGAATTGACCTAGGGGTTAAGGTGCCCCATTTAGTTCACACCATAAAATGAATGGGTCTGAGGGGGACGAAGTTGGTGGAGAATTCAGCAATGTGCAAAGATCATTTGGCCGACCTCACCATTAGAAATCCTAACAGGGAAAAGCCGTTATTTTGTCTAAAAGAATTGAGTGACACCGGCCTGTTGTCGACTGCTCTTAGCCGCTGGGCCCAAGGGCTCTTTTCTCTCTCACAGCAGCACCGCTTGCTGCTGCTGTTGCTCTGACTGTGCAGCTGTCAACATGCCTACGCCCACTGCCTTCGCTTCTCCGGTCATTTGCAGGTTCCAGCAAAGCCCAATAAAACGGAAATTCTACTCACCATTATGTTCAGTAAATATATTAGCCCCTGTGGTCCGTATCTCCCGTCCTGAGCGATATCTGGCTTTAGTAGAGCGGGTTATTGTACCGCTCCCAGATCCTATGATGTGCCTCTCTTTGCCTTGCTGCCCACCCATCTTCCGCTCTCACCTCTGGCGATCTTATAATCCCCCCACTACCTACACATTTCATATGCAGATCGATCCATCATATCTTCATTATACTGTGATTATTCCTTAAGAGATTTTCAATAGCTTTTCAATGGTTATTCACAGTGGAAAACACTTTCACGCGCGATAACGCACATCCATGATCAAAGCTCAACCAAGACTGCGGATACAGCCAACAGATGGCGGAGTAAACAGAAGAACAGCTGAGCATCGCTTCAACTATTGTCGCATTCTACCACGTTTCTCAAGTTACAAATAAACGGTAAATATAGCATCATTTATGATTAAATTTTAAATCTATCATATAAAACTATTTAGAATATTATTATAGAATCAAAAAAGTATATTATTTCTGCTTTTTATTAACCTGAAATTAAAGATATAGTTTGTCAAATGTTCCCATGATTCACACCCAGACACAGGCGCAAAGTGTCAGTGTTCGGCAAAAGAGAAATCTGTAAGCAAACACTTGTGTACGGATATCTGTGCCCTAAGGATTAAATTAGACTGCTTTTGAATTCGTTTTAATGAGGTAGATAGCTGTAACCAAAATGAAATTTATGGTAACCAAACTATAGACCTTTCTCTTAGTAACGCATGTGTAAGTAAAAGATATATATATATATATATATATATATATATATATATATATATATATATATATATATATATATATATATATATATATATATATATATATATATATATATATATAAAGCTGGGTAAAATGCATTTATTTGCTAGCTTTCTCATCCCTAAGTAAAAAATAGTTTATAGAATTTATGGTTATTACATTACATACCTGACCTGCTAGATTGACAGAAGCCAGTGCATTCTTGACCTCCAGAATTAGCACCACAAACGTTCTAAAGAAATCATGATACAGTACTACTTTATTTGAAATAACGTATACACATTGAGTTGACTAGCAATTTAGAGTCAAAATAACATAGAGATGCACGAAGCATTTTACACTCTTGAAATATTATCTTATAAAGGTCATGGGCATCTACAAGGTTAGAGAGGCTTGTGTAGTTTTCACTGATAAATAAAATATGTCTGCAAGCTGGTGAATGAACTTTCTCAGGTAAACTTTAATGTCATGATCCAACTAAATATAACTAAACGTACTTGAATGAATATCTACACTTGTGTATCCTGATTTAATCATACAGGAGAGGAGTTGAAGTTCTGTTTCATTGAAATAATTCAACCGTGAATGTACTCTCCCGATAGAGCCACCATGCGAAACGAATTTTTTTTTATATGCCTACAACTCGGTCTCTTGCTGATTTTACGTTACTTTTTACAAAGATTTGACATTTACTTAATATTGCGGTTATTTTCAAAGTACTACTGCGTACCTGTACTTTTATTTACTTTATCCAAAATGTTAAAGACTTATTCTTGGGTCATACCCAATATGGCTACCAAGCTTGATCAAAATTGACACTAGATTTTGTGTAAAGTTGCTCACAAACAAACAAACACACGACAACAGAGGTGAATACATACCCTTCGCAAAAACTTCGCTTTTGGCAAAGGCAATAAGACGTTACAAGGATCCATGCAAGATATAGCAATTCCAGATTGTGCTGTCAATTGCCACTTCAGATGAAGGACAAAAAATCGGATCGCTAAGCCTCATTATATGCGGAGCAACCACTTGGGCGATAAGCTATCAGGTGAAAAGCACAACTGCTGTGTTTATGGATTATGTAGCTGATAAGGCTTTAAGTCAAACAAAATAAAACTTGTTCCTTAGTAGTCTATCCTGAGATCATTACACATTGCAAGTGGTCATGAGTAGTAATTCGGAAATTAGCGTATCGTAATCTAAAAACAATTATATCATCTGAATATCTAGTTAAATCGGTTCATCTCTTTAGAATATATATATATATATATATATATATATATATATATATATATATATATATATATATATATATATATATATATATATATATGTGTGTGTGTGTGTGTGTGTGTGTGTATATATATATATATATATATATATATATATATATATATATATATATATATATATATATATATATATATATATATATATATATATATATATATATATATATATATGAGGAGAGAGAGAGAGAGAGAGAGAGAGAGAGAGAGAGAGAGAGAGAGAGAGAGAGAGAGAGAGAGAGAGAGCGCATTTGTTATACTATCATAAATCTGTTAGAATAAATCATATACTAGTCTAGAGTTTTTTCTACTAGCTCTGACAGTTCGATGATGAAAGTATAAAACGCCCTTAAGATATCGCTGGGAAAGCTCTGCGAACTTCCCCGAGTTAAGTGGCTTTACAAATCTGAAGCTATTTGAGATTATAAGAAAATAATTGAAAATTAATCGGTGTTACTGATAGCAAGGGGAGTTGTTTTGATTAATATCATATATTTATGATAAGGTTTTATGATAGTATAAGTAATGAATTACTCAAGGTACCCTTCAAAGCCCTTTTTTGAGACTTTCAGATAAGTCCAAGGTGTTCACACGTACAATTTTAGATCTAGCCTAAAAATGTTTTTAACGTTTTGCAGATTTGAATTTAATATTCCAACATTGTATATCACGCCAATATATGGTAATAGAATTTTCAAAAAATCAACAATAATAACAAATGCCACCGTTTCTAGTCAGCTGCAGGACAAAGGCCTCAAATATGTCCTTATTCATGTCTGTTTTTGCCAGTTTTCATCACCACGCTAGCCACTGTGGATTGTTGATGGTGGGAGACATTAGTCGAATTGCTCACGGCAAACCAATCTAGTATGGGCCCATAACTAGTACAGCTTTGCTAATCATGGCGATACACACACCCTTTCACCACCTTAAGGTATCCCAATCTAGAAATTTTCATTTGTGGTTAAATACGGTAACATGACCTGAAGTATTGCTACTGCTTTAAATAGACTCACAAGATCTTGCACTCTCGCTGCTGAGATCTTAATAGGATTACATGGTGTGCAATTATGTTACCAATTTATAAAATAAACATGAAAATGATAAAATATATTCTGTTACCATTTGTGGCAAAGTTATGTAATAATAAATCATTAGAATGCTATTGGTAAATACTCTAGGAAATCTGAAGGAAAAGGAGAGAGAGAGAGAGAGAGAGAGAGAGAGAGAGAGAGAGAGAGAGAGAGAGAGAGAGAGAGAGAGAGAGAGAGAGATTTTTAATGGGTCTTGTAAGTGAATTTTGCAATCAAACGAAAATAAGCTCTAAACAGTTTTCCCGAAATACTTTTACACACATCTCTATATAATAAGGAGCAGGTGTCTGGCTATATATATATATATATATATATATATATATATATATATATATATATATATATACATATATATTTACATACACACACACACACACACATATATATATATATATATATATATATATATATATATATATATATATATATATATATATATATATATATATATATATATATATATATATATGTATATATATATATATATATACATATATATATATATATATATAAATATATGCATATATATATATATATATATATATATATATATATATATATATATATATATATATATATATATATATATATATATATATATATTTATTTCCGGTCATACTCAGCAGCATTGCCAGACGTATAACTACTCTGTCTCCCTATCCCTTGGGTAGAGAAGGGAGGAAGTAGTCATACCCTGATGAGAGGGGATACCTGAAGAGGAAAGGGGGATGGAGTTGGAAGGGTTAAATCTGTTTGTGTGGTTGTGTGTGGATATCTCTCTAAATATTTAGCCCTCATTTTTGGCGGGTCGCGCGCACTAGTTTATCTAAGACACTGCGTGCACGATAAAGTACGTGATATACATGATACTAACAAGGCTATTTCTAACGAAGGGCATGTTAGCATTTATAGAACAATTTAGATGCATGGGGTCTACTATAAATCATGGGGAAAGTGGAGGGAGGTAGCAGGAGTGGTATGTGATAGGAAAATGCCAATCAAGATAAAAGTAGTAAAGGTTGTAGGTTGGCCACGGCACCAGCCACCCGTTGAGATACTACCGCTAGAGAGTTATGGGGTCTTTTGACTGGCCAGACAGTACTACATTCGATCCTTCTCTCTGGTTACGGTTCATTTTTCCTTTGCTTACACACACACACACACTGAATAGTCTGGCCTATTCTTTACGTATTCTCCTCTGTCCTCATACGCCTGACAACACAGATTGCAAAGTAATTTTTCTTCTCTCAATGGGCTACTGCACTGTAATTATTCAGTGGCCACTTTCCTCTTTGTAAGGGTAGAAGAGACTCTTTAGCTATGGCAAGCAGCTCTTCTAGGAGAAGGACATTCCAAAATCAAACCATTGTTCTCTAGTCTTGGGTAGTGCCATAACCTCTGTAACATGGTCTTCCACTGCCTTGGGTTAGAGTTCTCTTGCTTGAGGGTACACTCGAGCACACTCTGTTATCTTATTTCTCTTCCTCTTGTTTTGTTAAAGTTTTTATATTTTATATAGTAGATATTTATTTTAATGCTCTTACTCTTCTAAAAATATTTTATCTTCCTTTTTTCTCTTCCTCACTGGGTTATTTTTCCTGTTGGAGCCCCTGGGCTTATAGCATCCTGCTTTTCCAACTAGGGTTGTAACTTAGCAAGTAATAATAATAATAATAATAATAATAATAATAATAATAATAATAATAATAATAATAATAATAATAATAATAATAATAATAATATATAGCACAGTAATAAGATCAGGGCTAATGTATGGGTAAAAAACTTGGGCTCTAAGACCTTGAAAAGAGAAAGCAAAGCTTGAGAAAACAGAGATGAAAATGCCAAGGTGAGTTATGGGAATATCGCCGTTTGAAAGCTTGCAAAATGATGAAATATGAAGAATGATAGGTTAGTGAAAATTACAGAGATGATAAGAGTGTCACGACTGAGATGGTGTGGACACGTGTGGAGGATGGATAATGGAGAGAAGATGAGTGGGGCTTGGGAGGAACCTGTTACGGGGAGAAGATCAAGAGGAAGGCAGAGAATTAGATGGCGAGATAAGGTGAAGGATGATATGGAGAGAAATGGCTTGGTGGATAGACAACCGACCCCTTAATATAGGAATGACGGTGGAGAAGAAAGGATGTTAAAGGTTAAAGGTGACTGGTTTTAGTTCCGGTTCCATCAGAAAAGAAGCTCACCAGAACGTCAGCCGGGCAAGCCCAACCCCCCACTGTGGTGCCCTATCACAGCAGTAGCCTCTCCAGTAAACAGCTTAAACTTACGGTCCTGGGGGGTGATCGATCTCTTGCCATGCGAAATGCTAAACAAACACGTTACCACTGTACTAGCCAGGATGTAAGCATTTGTTTTTCTGCAGCAGTCACGATTTCCTGTAGTGCCTGATTTAATGTATAATACAAGAGGCAAACATTGTAAATTTGCATACTTTGTTTACTTTGTACACTGTAGCCTACTGATAAGTTTTTACAGTCTTACTCACTTTACTTTAAGGGCAGCTTTCCGGGTCCTATCACACAGGGGAACCCAATGTACTACAGGATCTTGTCCCAAACAATAGAAAACTGAAAAGTCTTCTTTGAAAAAAGATTCCCGTCTGTGGTCAAAGAATTTCTTGGATTTAAGAGATTTAAATTTAGAGTGCATTGTACACATCAGATATCCATCAAAATGCATCTGCCTATGCGTAAAGACTAGGAACAATACATGGAAGTATATGATATGAATATGCGCAGTCAAATTCTCAAGATTTTTAACATTAACTTAAAAATCACACACTCACACGGATATATATATATATATATATATATATATATATATATATATATATATATATATATATATATATATGTGTGTGTGTGTGTGTGTGTGTGTGTGTGTGTGTGTGTGTGTGTGTGTGTGTGTGTGTGCTCCTTATATTATACTGAAATCTTTTCATGATTATATAATGGACTGACGGGCTAGCTTAGAAAGACCATCAACAGACACGAGTGGGACATGATTGAGGCATTTGTCCTGCACTGGGCTATTTACGGCTTATATATATATATATATATATATATATATATATATATATATATATATATATATATATATATATATATACACGCATACATATATATACATATGTATACATATCACACACACACACACACACACACACACATATATATATATATATATATATATATATATATATATATATATATATATGTATATACATACATACATATATATATATATATATATATATATATATATATATATATATATATATATATATATATATATACATATATATATATATATATATATATATATATATATATATATATATATATATATATATATATATATATATTGTGTTGCATAATTTGGCTGATATTACGAACACGAAATAGAAAATTTGAATAGAGAAAACAGAAATGTAAGAATGAAAATGAATATCAGTAAAACTAAGATAATGTTCAATGAAAATGCAGAGACAGCAAATAAGGGTATTGGACATATTTAGGACGGAAGTAACTGTTTCTCTAGGACATGAGACCGAAATTAAAAGGATAAGCTTGGGATGGAGAGCCTTTTAGTAAACAAACTGAGGATTATATAAAGTAAAATGCCACTTTCTCTAAAAAGAAAAGTATCTAATTAGATGGTCCTACTAGTGTTAACTTATGCATCAGAAACGGAGCCTTGATAAAGCCTTAGAACATTAAGTTAGTTACAACCCAATAGCTATGGAAAGAATAATGATGGAACTAATTCCAAGAGACAGAAAAATAGCAACATGGATATGAGAAAAGACTAAAGTAGGGGTCATCCTAATATGTTAGAAAAAGATATGAACATGGGAAGGACATGTAATGAGAACGACAGATAATAGATAGGCATTAACAATGACAGGATGGGTCCCTAGAGATCGCAAAAGAAGCAGGGGGAAGGAAGAGAAGACGATGGATTGACGAGCTCAGAAAGACCATAAGTAGAAGCGAGTGGAAGGACATGTCTGAGGCTTTTGCCCTGCAGTAGACTAGTTTCGGTTGATGCTGATGACAATGACGAGTAATCTTACGCCTCCTAACTTTCAAAGAAGACTAGGCCTACAACCCTGTATAGGTAAATGAAGGAAGGATTGAAACTCAAACAAAGATAACAGTCAAATAAAAGACAACGCCATCTTTCTCATGATATCTAAACACGACTAAGAGAAAGCAAAAAATAAGATTGCTGATAGTCTGAAAAAGACCTTAGCAACGGATAAAGAGTAATATGTGGTTAAAAGGACTAAGATTCATAATGGCAATGCTTAAAAGAGTATTTCGAAAATTCCTAGTGAAATGGGAGATGTTTTTATATCTAAATTTCCAGAAAACTGCATTCAAATAAACAAACCAGGAATGAGATCATATCAATCGGTTTGGCTACCTACAGTATGTGATATGACCTTAAGTCTGAAGTAACAGATAAAACCATTTTTGCATACTCTTGAATTATCTACCACTTGTACATTTGATTGATATTATTGTCCACAGACATCTAATTTCTATTTGAAATGCAGATTTTTCAGTGAGTTCACTATAGGGAAACATGATGAGGATAGCTATTCTCATCTCATATCTTCAAGTTCTGTGGGAGATTCAAACGAGACAATACTTGAGCCCGAGAACAATACCTTTGTGCAACACATTTCCTGGATTATTCGAATCCAGTTTGAGAGATAGAAAAACGGTTTAAAACTGAACACAGATTAATAACTCTTTGTTTAAACCAATAAGAGAAATACATTTTCCATGATCCATCGCTGCAAGATTGTCCAGGACAATTCACGTATACTTAAGGCATAGTTTTCTGATTGGAATAACTTTGGCCTGTTTGTTGGGGTGATATATATAAAAAAATCGAGAAAGTAGTCAAATACACGTTTTGAAATGCTACCATTATAAAAGACATTTTGTAGCAGAATAAGAAACCCTGTAATATGCGCACCCTAGGTCTTATATCTATAGACCTTGACGCGCTCACATTAACATATCTCTTCTTTAAAAACCTGATTAAGAAAGTAACATAACTTTTTAATAGTTTATAGGTCTGTATGCAATTAATCTTATATGAGATCGTGCAATATCTTATCGGCATTAAAACGACAATTTTAGTTATCTTTGACAAGTGCTTGAATTACTTTTCGAATAGTTTTTACTGTGGATGTTGTGGTATCTTATTTACGAGGCTTGTTCTATTTGAAATGCAACAGTATTCCGTGGCCTAACTAGGTAAAAGTTATTACGGATAAGTATAAACTGTTAGAATATATTATTATTTATAATTCAAATTTTAAATTTTCTTTTATAAATAAAAATGTGTATCATTTAGAGGTATAAAATACACCCGACTAAACAAATTGTACAGAAAACGTCTCGCACTGGTCTGTCAAAAGTGACTCAAGTGAGTGACATTCACGCTTCCAATACAGCAAAATTAGTTTAAACAGATATTTCTATTTTCCGTAATTCAACTCGAAGTGCACCTGTAGAGTAGTGATTGGTTACAGAACAATATATGAACTGCTATTAACAAGATTGTAAGGTTTATAGTCCCATTGTTCCAATCTATGTTATGGTAGGCTGGTCCCGTAGCCTACCATAACCGTGTGATTCAGCTGTTCCCCCTATCGTTAGCAAAATTATTAATCAAATGGTAAGTAATAACGACATACAGATGTGTATCCAAAGGCATGTTTAAATTGCTCCACAGCATCATGAAATAAATGACCGAGATGGCCAAAGATTGCCGACAACCCAATCTTGTTATTTTTTAGTCACAGCCCAGAATGTAACCCTCAACCACAACTGGTTGAGAGGACTAGATCAAGTTACGGTTCTTTGTTTAGTTTGTAGAATGGTGGACCCACCCAGTAACTAGTCTTCGAGGATATGGCGATTCCCTGGTAATGATTCAACGACTTTGGTAAGGTTAGGTTGAGGGCTACATAAAACATATGGATTGGGGGTGTATGTATGATAGCGGCCACCTGTTTGTAAAGTATGATGACAGCTGACTAAGAATACAGCAGTGTAAGGGTGGTCGCTATCACTCCCGTTAGGTAAGTAGGTAAGGACACGGCTTGTAGGTTAAGTTAGGGGGGAGGGAAATTTAGTTTAGTTGGTGTCCATATTTTATGCTCGCTGGAGGAACGGGCTGTTAATATACAAAGGCTCCATGGATTGAACTTCCCTATTTCTATGCTTGAGCTGACTGGTGTCTGCTGATCTACAAACTTATCTGACGGTGTAATGGTCAAGAAAAACATTAATGCAGAATGGGTAAAACTGTGACATTCTAGATTAGTCTAGGGATGAACACAAGGTTTCGATGTTTATTAGTGTTGGTGCATTGGTAAAGACATTCCATTAGGATAGGTAGCCCTTGGTCTATGATGCACGTCCGACTTAGGGTTTTGACTAGGGCCATAGGTAAAGGCTGGAAAGTGGTTATTCTTAACAGTATGAAAAATGCAAAGAATTAAATGTTATTTTTCTATATGTTCCTATGTGAATACAAACCCTTGTCATTTATATGGTTACATTGTTGCTACTTACTACGACCAAAATTAAGGAAATCCAATCCTTGTGGTCTGGCAACATTGTATGGTTTCCCTCTGTTCCTACTTGTACTGGATAGGAACTTAGAAGCCTATGGGTCAATAATCACTTCATTCTTGGTCACTGCAATGAATGGACATCTACTCTACCACTATCCACACTGTACTTTTGTGCTTTTTCTTTCAGTTCCTTGTGATAATGAGTGCTTCTTAAGTATGCATAAGAACCTGGATAAGCCTTAAAGGCTGTCCTTTTGGCGCCTTCATGAGTCAGGTGGAGGTAAATCTCCATTCTTTATGTCCTGCATGTCGGGGTAAGGGATGTTCCATAACTTCCCATTTGTGAGATTTGTAGGAAATGGTCATCTTCCCAGTGGGAGAAATTTAATCGGCCTCATAAAAAGAGGGCAAAAAGGGATCTACTTTTTCCTCCAAAGAGGGCAAGAAACAGAAACCGGTTAATATATGATATGGTATTTTTATTACTAGTGAAACTGAAATTCGCCACAAGAAATGGACGAGTGCTGGTAAGTTTGGCATTTTCCTCTACATGTTTAATATGAACTGGGTCCTCATAACTTATGTATCGGTTGATTAAAATGTAAAGTATATTTTTCACTCTAAGTCCATTGTTTATATTTGAGAGACTGATGACAAGTTATTGTGCATGCATTGGTTTCGATCAGTTTGGGGAGCTTTATGTGTACAGTCAGACCTTGTTCTTCGCGATAGTTAGGTTACAGACAGGTGTGAAAAGCAAAGTTTTGCGAATAAATAGTGCACTAGGATGGGCTAACTCCCAACCTAAAAAAGTTACTGCCCCTTACCACGAGCTGTTGCCCGAGCTGATGATTAACACAGTAAATACTGCCTAATATTGTTTTAATTTTGTTTCTACAACAGTTTAGAATGATATGTACAGTATACAGTACATTTGCACACATGTACACTACGTACTGGATACAGTAAGGTTACCGTACAGTATTGTACTAAGGTAAAGTTTACCGAGTCGTCATCATCTTCTTACTGTTCTGTATAACTAAAGTTGTTCCTATCTAGTAATACTGTAAATGTACTGTAACCTAATACTGTACTCACTGATACTGTAATGTATATTACTATAATATATGTATTGTAATATTACTACAGTACAGTTTAACTGTACTTACTGTAAGTGTTTGGTGTTTTCGCTCAAAACTCGTAGCCTACGCCGCTACTCCAGAAGCATGACGCAACTTCTTATGTGTTGTCTCTTGCAGTACAGTTATCTATACTGTATTTTCTTAAACAGAAATACACCTTATTTTATAAACTAAAAACTTAATTATCTCGATAATAATAGTTTCTTTTAAATAAACAAAAACTGTGCATTTGTTTACTTTTCAACAGCTGATCTCTCTCTCTCTCTCTCTCTCTCTCTCTCTCTCTCTCTCTCTCTCTCTCTCTCTCTCTCTCTCTCTCTCTCTCTCTCATATTCGATTTCGTTCCGGAAGCATTATTACATACTAGAAAATTACGATATAGTTAATTGAGCTTTAATAACACATTTATGTACAGTACTTTTGTTTTGAATTTCGGGTTTATTTTACCAATCTTAAGTATTTTGGGTCCCATGATCAGGTCAGCTGATCTGATCATGGTACCTTTATGTCTGGGGAGAACACTGACCCTCACAGCCTTTGTCCGGTTTGCAGCGGGCAATGCTGTAGTGAGTTTAACAAGTGTAATGAATGCTGGGTGTGGTCTGCCTCCCAGTGCAGAAGAAACCCAGGACTTTTTCTTCCGCTTTCCGACCTTCCTCCGAAGCTCCTGTTTGTACGTTCTCCTCTGGGGGACCATGGAGCAGTAGCGCAGGCCATTTAACTCCTGGATAACCTAGGTCCTTGAGAGACAGTGTCGCTTCCCTTAGCGAAGCGGCCCCACCTCTTGTCCCGGGGGTCCTTGTCACTGTCTCTTCTTTTACAGGTATGGCTCTCCTTGGGTTTGCCGGGATCTCCCTCCAAGGAGGCTCTGCTGCAGCTGCTACCCCGGGGTGCTGGTTTGTAGCGTTTGTTGGCTTCGGAGGTAGACCCTTTGGCACTCGTTGACGACGTGGTATCAGTGGCCTTGTCTGCTGCCCTGCCAGTGGACTCTACTGGTTTGTCTGCTGTTGCCAAAGACTGCGCTTCCCCCCATGCTGATCATCCTTCGAGGGGCGGGGAGCAAAGTCCTAGGGATGTCTCTCCTGTGAGTGTTTCTCCCTCCCGAGGGAGTTCACTTATAGAGACTCTTTTTCGGAGTCCGGCTGCTGCTGATCAGCTTGCTGATCTTCCCGCTCCTATGGGGCATCATCGTGGTTGTAGACCCCGCCGTTCTCGTTCTCCTCTTTGCATTAGGGATGTTCCTGCGCCTCTTTGGTTCATTGGCCTCTTCTTCTTAGCCCTCCTCTTCGGAGGAACTGTCTCGCCCTACCTCTCATGGTTCCCGACCTTCGTCTGACTCCGGGGACTCTGCTGCTCGTCACCAAACCTCGGTTCGTGAAGTCAAAGGATCAGTTGCGAACCTCTTCAGAAGAGGTTTGCCCTTCCCAAAAGTACATCCCATCACCTAACCTTCGTTCGACTGCTCACCGACCTCCGATTCGCTGTTCGCCTACTCGCCGACTTCCTGTTCGTCAGTTTCCTAGTTCCGGTGCAGCTGCTCGTCAACCGCCTGCAAGTCAACTGCTAGGTCATCAACTTTATCTTGAGCATTGTGGTCTCTCCGATCACTGTTCACTGGCGCGTTGATCCCCAACTTGTCATTCCCCCACGAACTGATCCTGCCATTCTCTGAAACAACACGTCGCATCAGGCCATCGTTTGCCCGCCTACGTCTCAGTTCCTTCCTCTCATCCAGCACCGACTGCTCGTCAGCGTTTGCTCAAGCATCAACACTCACCACTGGGTCAACGCTCGCCTATGCATCAGCAACTGCTTTTACATCAATGCTCTCCAACGCATCAGCCGTCGCCTCTGTCAGTGTTCGCCTACACATCAGCATTTGCCAGCTCGCCAACACTTATCAGCCAGCTAGCGCTCGCCAACATGTCAGCATTCCCATACTTGCAGTGTTCTCCACCACGTCAGTGATCACCAATGAGACAACGTTCGCCAATGCGTAAACGCTCGCCAACACATCAGCATTCGCCATGGTCTAGCAACCCTTGGTCACTCAGTGAACGGAACACAAAGGGAAAGGGAACAATCAGCAGCAGCCTCCGACTTTCAAGAAGTCAAAGCAGGCCTCCAGGCAACAGGTAGGTGGATACAAGGAGACTGAACAGGAGCAGAAAGGTAGGTTATCCCTTCCGAGAACTTCAATCCTCTCTCTGAGGAAAAGTAGGCTTCCTCTTCACAGGTCACCATCGCCCCATTCCCCTCCCTACAAACACTTAACAGTATGAACAACGGGGAAGGAAGAAAGGGGCAAACACAAAGCATTCAAGATCCTGAAGTTGCCTCCCCCAAAGAATGAGTTACCTTGAGCCAAGACTGCGACTTCAGACTTTCAGGCTCCTCAGAGGGACCCTTTGCCTTCCCTCCCTTCAGGGGATCTATTGGATAGCACCAGCAAGCAGCTGTGGTCCAGAGCCGTAGTCCGAGCAGTAATACAGGTTTTTGGACCTGCCCTTTCATCCTGTACATCGTAGGCTCCAGGGAACCTCCTATTGGTTTCTTCAGACTCATGGCAAAGGACCATGGCTTCCTCCTCCTTGAAAAGGAAGAGAGGAGTTCCAGAAGTTGAAGAATTGTCAAGGGTGAAGATAACTCCAACTAGAACATCTAGAACAAGGACCAATCTTGCTGATTCTCTTTCCTCCCGATCTTTTGGCTCGTCTTCACCTCAGCCAAGATCCTTCTGGGAAGAGAAATCTATACCAGACTCTTCCCTACTGTCTTAAGGGCAAGATCTTCAGCATGACAATAGCGTTTTAACAACAGAGGTGTTCAAGGTCAGACCATCGAGACCTTCAATGCTTGAGATGTACCTTCCAACTTGGAAAGAGTTGAAAGATTACAACACGCCACCCAAGTCTTCTTTGAGAACTTCTGGACCCACAGAGGGGGTCAAAGCTGCAATCAATCACCCTAAAGCCGACCACGACCCACCCCGGGACGAGTTCCTGGCGGTGGATGACATAGATCTCGCTGCCAGCCCTGGATTGGAAGGAGAGCAGAGAGAGTAAGTACACACCTTCTGGCATGTCCTGACTCTGATGAGGGTCCTCAATGGGTTATCTGACCCGGAGATGGTTCCTCAAGAGGGCAAAGACACGGTCTTGGATCGTGTCTTTGGCACTCGGAAGCGCTCAGTCCAGTGCAGCCTTGCCATGGTCTCAGGGGCTGAAGAGTGCCCGGCAGAAGGTTGCCTCCCAATTATCTGAATGCTCTGCTTCCTTTGATCTGGCTCGTCCGCTAAGCTCCTCTTGCCTCCTTGCACCCAACAGAGGAGATACTATGAAGTCTTGGATGAGCCCCGACCAGCCCTTCCTCTTCACCATTCATTGGAGGAATTGACAAAGGAGGTCTCTCTTAGAAAGGCTTCCCAGCCATCAAGTCTTGTTCTCGGCTGCAGAGATCCTAAACCAGGGGGAGGTTGTGAAGTACACCATGCAGGCTACTTCGTTGCTGGATCTCTGCTTAGGATCTGTATGAATCCTGGTGCGGATGGAGGGTTTTTCCAAAGAAAGTACCAGAAAGGCAATGGAAACTTTCCTCCTCTCGGGTACCCGCACCATCGAGTTCCGGGCCCACCAAGTGGTGAACTCGTGGGCTAACACCATCCTCAAGAGTAGGGACTTGGTATCCAAGAGGTTCCATCATCAAGTCCCCAGTGTCGAGATCGCAAGGCTCTGGAACTTCTCCCTGAAGGGTTCCTCTTTGTTCGAGCCTAAGGATGTCGAGCAAGCTGCGTAGAGATGGAGGAAATCCCACTGGGTCTCCCTCCATCATAGGGCCTTGATATCCAGGCCCTACAGACCACCAGCTCCTTCCCAGACTAACCAACCTAAGACATCGACGAGTAAACCGGCAGCGAAGAAAGAGGTGTCTAAAAAGACCTTTGTTCCGTAACTGGAATACAAAACACGCCATTTAATAGGGGTATTACTTTCGGCGTAGCTGAAATGACGAGCCATTAAAATTTAACGAGGATTTACTACCCACACCGCTAGTTAGTGGGGGTAGGGGAGGGTAGCTTGCTACCCCCCCCACCCCCCCTCACACACCTGTGCTTGAATTCACTTTACTCTCGGCTCGGATGGTAGTCGGACGTGTCCGCTGTCATCCTCGCCGCTCTTTGGCAGCCATTAATGCTTTTTTGCTTTCTCTTTTTGACATTTGTGTGTGAAGTTGGCCCCTGCTATTATGCGCACCTGCCCTGGATTACCCGACCGCCCCTGTGGAACATTCATGTCGGCTGTCGAGACAGATCCTCACACCCTTTGCCCTTACTGTAGAGGTCAACGGTGTGATAGCGATAATATGTGTAGTGAGTGCAGGGAATGGTCTAGCTCCCAGTGGTAGAGGTTTTAGCGGCGACGGAAGAAGAAGTCCAGACGGGATATTTCTCCTTCGAAGGTTTCTTTGAAAGGAGAAAAACCCATGACCTCTTCTTCCATTGCTCAAACCACCTCTGAAGCTCCCACTCGGTCGATCTCTTTCAAGAGACCGTCGAGTGGTAGCGTAGACCGTTGTACTGTTTTCCAAGCTCGGGGTTCAAGAGATGGCGTTGCTTCCCCTAGCGAAGCAGCTCCACCTCTTCACCCGGGGGAGGATGTATCACTAATCCATCTCTTTCAGCTTTGGTCTTCCTTGGGGCTCGAGGGTTCGCCCTCCAAGGAAGTCTTACTTGACTACATCCGATTGGGTGCCGCTGTCAAGCAATCGCCGCCTCCGGCAGAGGTTGATCCTCTGTCGATTGTCGACGTTGTGGTGTCAGAGGTATCCAATGCGGTATCTCCCATTACCTCTGCCTCTTCAAACCCTACAGTAGCTGACGGCTTTGTTTCTCCCGTTCCTGTTCAACCAACGAGGGAGAAACTAAGTCCAAAAGTCTCTCCAGCTAGTGTTTCTCACCCTCGGGGGAGCTCACTTACAGAGACTCCTCTTCGGAGGACTGCAGAAGGTCAGCTTGCTGATACCACGGCCCCCATAGGGCGTATTCGTCGCAAGGCTTGCCTTCCTCTTCGCCAGAGAGGCCTTCCTTCACCTGCGGTGAGGAGGCGCCTCTTTGGTTCTACATCTTCGTTGCAGTCCTCTGCAGAGGAGCCTCGTCATTGATCACCGACTGTTCCTGCTTTGGTCCTGGACCTCTCTGCGGATTGTTCGCGATCCCCTTCGGTGGAAGGTCGTCCTTTCAAAGGACACGTCGACCTTCCACCCGACAGACCTGCCGACCTGCCGTCACCGTTCCTGAATGCTGATGTGCGCTACGCGCCAACGAAACCTGACCTTCACGCTCGTCAGGCATCGTCTTCTAACCCTAATACAGGGCATCAAGGGCGTATGCGCCAACGCGCGCATACTTCCCACACGCGCTATGCAGAGTATATGCGGCCACGTTCTCCTGCACGCCAGGCTTTGGCTGAGTAAGCGCGCCCACGCCCAGCTGCACGCCAATGCTCACCTGCGCGTCAGCGCTCTCTGCGTGCCATCAACCTCCTGCACGCCAGCAACCTCCTGCACTCCAGCGCTCTCCTACGCTCCAGCGCTCTCCAACGTGCCAGTGCTCCCCTGCGCTTTAGCGCTCTCCTGCGCGCCAGTGCTCTCCTGCGCGCCAGCGCTCTCCTGCGCGCCAGCGAGCTCCTGCGCGCCAGCACTCGCCCGCGCGCCAGCGCCCACGCCCAGCCGTCGCCTCTCCTGCGCGCCCACGATCTTCTGATCTGGGCGCTGTTGGAAGTCTATCTTGACTTCTCTCACGCGCCAGCGCTCGCCAATGCGCCATCACTCGCCAATGCGCCATCACTCGCCAATGCGCCATCACTCGCCAATGCGCCATCACTCGCCAATGCGCCATCACTCACCTACGTGCTAGCTTTCTCCAGCGCGTCATCGCGTCGACACGCGCAGTCACCTGCACGCATCCATGAGGATAAGCGTGTGCCCTCGCCCGTCCTTTCCTACAGTTGCGCACCACCATTCTGACGCGTGCCCACGAGCAGCACAGGCTTCAACTGCGCTCCCGCTCACCGGGAGTATCATTCCTGCGCGCGCTCGCCCTTCGGCTTCTTCAGGGGCGCGCGAACTCAAGCCCGCGCGCCCGCGCATTCAACGCCCTGATCCTGCGCGCTCACGTGCAGGCGAATATTCTCCCGTGCGTGTGCCATCAGTCTCCCGCGTGCTCGCCTGTGCGCCTACTTTCTCCCGCACGCGCTTCTGTGCACCATCAGTCTCCTGCACGGCCGCTGGCGCCCTTACAGTCGCACGCGCACTAGCAGTCTCCCTTGCTCCCGCTCGCGATTCCTGGCATACTCAATCGCGCAAGCACCATTACGCGCCCCCGCGCGAGACTGCTGAACAACGCACGGCAAGGTCGCCATCGCCTCTTTCCCCTCCTCGCAAACGCATAACAGCGTGTATTGCGGCGGAAGGGAAACATCCAAAAGGGTCCAGGATCCCTAAATCTTTCCAGGCGAACCCACCTATAGGAACTCCTCACAGGGATCCTTCCATCCCTGGCCCTTCAAAGGGGGTGTCCGACAGCGCGTCTATCAGCCAACAGCCTTGGTTCGGTGCACTAATCAGAGCAGTTACACAGGCGTTCAAGCCTGTTTTCTCTGAATTAGGTCAAAGATCCTTGGCTGTCTCTACCCCTCTGAAGAGGAAAAGAGGAGTTCCGTACGCGGTAACTTCTCCAAGGGCTAAGTTGACTCCACGCAAGCCTTTGAGGCAGGTTCCTTCACTCCCCCAGATCTCTCCTTCCTTGTCAGACGAGGAATTCCCGTCATCAGGGGAATCACGTGAGGTGAGATTTTCCCCCATCGCACCAATGAGGGAAACCTCTCCTCGCGCTGAGAGGTCTTCTCAAGTGGGGGCTGGAAGGAACTTACCATCTTCGAAGTTAGAGTCCTACATCCTTCCCAGGAAGGAATCGAAGGACTCTGAGACTTTACCAAAGTCCTCTACAAGACCAAGGACGGAGCCAACTAGCCACTCGGAGAACGTCTGCGACTCTCCCCAAGAAGAGCCTTTGGGGACAGGAGACTTTGCTGCAAGTCCGGCGTCAGGAGGAGAACAGCAAGAGTCTGAACATGCGTTTTGGCAAGTTCTGACTCTAATGAGGGCTCTCAATGGGTTTTCCAACCCAGAGATCCCTCCTCGAGAGGGCAAGGACACGGTCTTGGACCGTGTATTCGGTACTCAGAAACCCTCTAAGACCAGTGCAGCTCTGCCCTGGTCTCAAGGGGTTAAGAATACCAGAGACAAGATCGCTGTACAGCTCTCCAAGATGTCCTCCTCCAACAGTTCCAGTGCCGCCAACAAGCTCCTTCCACCTCCTTGCGTACAACAGAGGAGGTACTTTGAGATCTTGGAGCAGTCTTGTTTAGCTCTTCCTCTCCATCACTCGTTGGAAGAGCTTACCAGGGGAGTCCCTCTTGAGAGACTCTCCAACCGGCAGGTCTCGTTCTCGGCAACCAAAATCCTTAACCAGGAGAAGGTTGTGAAGTGTGCTATGCAAGCCACTTCGTGGCTGGACATCTGGTTAGGGACCTTAGGTATCCTGATACGCTCTGAGGATTTTTTCCAAAGAACGTACCAGGAAAGCTATGGAGACGTTCCTACTCTCAGGCACTCGCACGATCGAGTTCCGGGCCCACCAAGTCTCGAACTTGTGGGCAAATACCATCCTGACACGTCCCTAGCACTGAGATCAATAGGCTCAGACATTCTTCCTTAGAAGGATCCATCCTGTTTGAGCCTAAGGATGTGGAACAGGCCACTGAGAGGTGGAGGAAGTCTCACCAAGACTCCCTCCTTCATAGGGCTTTGACATCCAAGCCCTATAAGCCTCCAGCACCCCAGCAGTCCCGTCCAACCAACGACAGCAGCGAAGACAGTGGTGTCTAAGCCCTTTCCTGTCAAGGATAGGAAAGGCAAAAAGTCCTCCAGGGGAGGTAAGAATCCTAGAGGGAGCAGCCGAGTCCGCAAACGCTAGGATTGGCAGTCCCCCTGCATGTCCACCAGTGGGGGGATGCCTACAAAGTTGCTCAGACAGGTGGCAGCAACTCGGGGCCGATTCCTGGAAGATTTATGTAATCAGTCGCGAATATCGTGTCCTGTTCACAACATCTCTACCTCCCCTGACGACAAATCCAGTGTCATTGAGCTCCTTTGCCATGGGATCGGCAATGGGGCAGGCGTCTGGAGGCTGGAGACCAGTCATCGACCTCTCAGCTCTGAACAAGTTTGTCAAACAAACTCCGTTCAGCATGGAGACGGCAGACACGGTCAGACTAGCAGTGAGACCGCAAGACTTCATGTGTACACTGGATCTGATGGATGCGTACTTCCAGATCCCAGTCCATCCGTCTTCAAGGAAGTACTTAAGATTCAGCCTAGACAACAAAAAGTACCAGTTCAACGTGCTGTGCTTCGGTCTCTCCACAGCACCACAGGTTTTTGAAAAACCAGAGTGTTCACCCTAATATCTTCATGGGCACACAGGATTGGCATTCATCTCCTCCCTTATCTGGACGACTGGTTAATCCTAGCAGACTCGGTGTCATCCCTTCTTCAACACCGGGACAAACTTCTGAGACTTTGCCAGGATCTGGGGATCTTGGTAAATCTCGAGAAGTCCTCACTGCTTCCCACTCTAAGACTGGTATATCTAGGCATGGTTATAGACACCAATCACCACAAAGCCTTCCCATCAGAAAACAGGATAGCAAGACTGAGAATGGTCGCAAGTCTTTTTTTCAGACGAGAGGAACTTCCAGCCTAATCGTGGTTACGTCTCCTCGGTCACCTTTCATTGTTGGCTCGTCTAGTTTCCAATGGTCGCCTCAGGATGAGATCCCTCCAGTGGCGACTCAAGCCTGGTGGAATCAAGGTCACGATTCCCTGGACGTCCTGATCCCTATGGGATCGGCGGAACTGACGGACCTCCAGTGATGGATAGCAGATGAGAACCTACGAAAGGGAGTGGATCTTCTCATCCTCCCCCTGGATTTGATGCTGTTTTCAGACGCATCAAAGAAAGGGTGGGAGTCCCACGTGCTGCACCACACGACCTCAGGCCTGTGGTCAGAGTCAGAAAAGTATCTCTATATAAATCTCCTAGAGATGAAGGCTGTCTTTCTGGCCCTTCAACAGTTCCAACAATACCTGGCGGGTCACTCTGTGGTGGTGATGAGCGACAACACCACAGTAGTGGCTTACATTAACAAACAAGGAGGTACTTTTTCGCAGCAGCTATCCCATCTAGCAGTAGAGATACTGAGATGGGCCGAAATCCACTCGATACCACTATCGACACGCTTCCTTCCAGGCAAAAGGAATGTGCTCGCCGACAATCTGAGCAGAGCGTCTCAGATAGTGAGTACCGAGTGGTCTTTGGATCATCTGGTAGCCAACAAAGTCCTGACTTTGTGGGGTTCTCCGTCTGTGGATCTGTTCACAACGGCCCTGAACTTCAGGCTCCCGCTGTACTGCTCCCCAGTCCCAGACCTCAAGGCTCTCTGGCAAGATGCTTTCCAGCAACGGTGGGAGAACATCGACGTTTACGCCTTTCCCCCCGTTCTGTCTGATGAGGAGGGTGCTCAGCAAGACCAGAACATCGGTCAATCTTTCAATGACCCTCATAGCTCCGCTATGGCATCATGCGGAATGGTTCCCGGACCTTCTGCAACTCCTAACGGAGCTACCAAGAGAGCCCCCTCCACGACACAATCTTCGCAAGCAACCACATGCCAACATCTTCCACAAAGCCTTAGCTTCACTAAGACTTCACGCCTGGAGACTATCCAGCATCTCCTCTCTCAGAGAGGATTTTTGCAGCAAGTTGCTGTCAGGATGCCTGGACACCTGCGAAAGTCATCTGCAGCAGTCTATCAGGCAAAGTGGAAAGTCTTCTGTGATTGGTGTCGTGGAAGGAGTATTTCTCCACTCGATGCCACTATTCCAATAATAGCGGAGTTCCTCGTATATTTGCATGAAGAAATGCGCCTTTCAGTCTCGGCAGTGAAAGGCTATCGCTCAGCCTTATGTCTAGCCTTCAGGCTGAAAGGAATGGGCATTTCTTCATCGCTAGAACTTTCTCTAGTCATACGTAGTTATGAACTTACCTGCCCCCAGTTAGAAGTGAGACCTCCCCCATGGAACGTGGTTCGAGTTCTCAGGTCTCTTAAGAGACCTCCCTATGAACCCTTACGCTAGGCATCAGATCGCCACCTGACCTGGAAGACGGTATTCCTGCTAGCTTTGGCTTCGGCCAAGCGAGTCAGCGAACTTCATGGTCTCTCGTATGACATCGCCCATTAAAGGGGATGGGGGGAGGTAACGTTCAGCTTCAACCCTGAGTTTATTGCTATGACTCAGAATCCTGGAGTAGCGGATCCTCGATTCGACTCTTTCCGGATTTCTGGTCTCTGCCCTGTAACAGATGACCCAGACCATCTCTTACTATGCCCAGTAAGGAGTTTGAGGGTCTACCTAAAAAAAAAACAGCTGCAGTCCGTACTCATGTGCCAGCTCTATTCGTCAGCGCAGGAAGGACTAAGAGGAGGGTCACCAAGAACACCATCTCTGCATGGATTCGTAGGGTCATTGATCTGGCCTTGAATCCAGATCCTCCTCCGACACGTCGCCCTAGAGCACATGATGTCAGGGGCATAGCTACGTCCCTGGCCTTCAAAAGAAATTTCTCTGTGAAGCAGGTTCTGCAAGCGGGGGTGTGGAAGTGTCAAACAACGTTCACAGCCCACTACCTGCAAGACGTGACCCACAGGAGGCTCAATACGTTCTCTATCGGCCCTGTGGTGGCTGCACAACAGCTGGTTTAAAACCTCAAGCTCATTATTGGACAAGTAGCAGAAGGTTGAGGGCATTGTTACCCGGTTTTAGTCTGCATGAATGAAAAGGTTTGACTGGCCTTTATTCTTTTCTTCATCATCCCCTCTCTTTGAGAAGGCAGCATCCTGGGTTCTCTGCATAGCTGACCTCAAACCACTGCAGGTAAACCATGTTTCCTTGTGTTCCTAGTATTAAGTTAATACTGTTACGTCCCCATACCCTGACGAGGTGGTATTGGGAAAGTCCTAGTCTAAAGAACTTCAGAACAACTTCCTAGGACGAGTCACACTTCTTCATACCTTCACACACAGCTTGCGTAGGCCGCTGTCCTTGCGTAACAAGGTTCTAGTGAGGGGCTCTTTATTTCTTGGGTGCTTATACACTCAAATAACAAGCCCCCGGGCAAAGCCAAAAAGCCAGAACTGGCTGGGACGTCCACCCTTCCTAATGGGTTAGTCACCCCTATTAAATAGCGTGGTTTGTATTCCAGTTACGGAACAAATGACAAATTTATAGATAATTTGTATTTTTCCTAACTATACAAACCTTAGCTATTTAACCAAACTTGCCTGCCAGCCCTATCCCCCTTGAAGTCCTACCTCCAAGCAAAGTGAGTTCAAGCACAGGTGTGTGAGGGGGGGGGTTAGCAAGCTACCCTCCTCTACCCCCGCTAACTAGCGGTGTGGGTAGTAAACCCTCGTTAAATTTTAATGGCTCGTCATTTCAGCTACGCCGAAAGTAATACCCCTATTAAATAGCTAAGGTTTGTATAGTTAGGAAAAATACAAATAATCTACGAATTTGTCTTTTCTGGCCAAAGACAGGAAAGGCAATAAGTATTCTCGTGGAGGAAGACAGCCTAGAGGTAGCGGCCGTGGCCCCAAACACTAGGACAGGCAATCCCCTTTCTTGTCCATCAGTGGGGGATGCCTACAAAGCTGCTGGGACTGGTGGAAGCAGCTCAGGGCCGATACCTGGATAGTCTCCGTGATTCATTCAGGGTATCGCTTCCCATTCATGACATCTCTTCCTCCATTAATCAAGGATCCAGTGACGATAGACTTCTTTGCAATGCGATCAGCAATGTGGTCGGCCCTTTGAGCCGAAGTCCAGACCATGTTGGAGAAGGGCTCTCTCCAAGAGGTCCTTGACGACTACCCAGGCTTCTATCTTCAGTCGACCCTTTCTTGTGAAAAGGGTATCTGGAGGCTGGAGACCAGTCATCGACCTCTCAGCACTGAACAAGTTTGTCAAACAAACTTTGTTCAACATAGAGACGGAAGACATGGTCAGACAAGTGATAAGGCCACAAGACTTCATGTGCACACTGGATCTAAAGGGCGCATGCTTCCATATCTCAATCCATCCGTCTTTAAGGAAGTATCTAAATTTCAGCCCAGACAACAAAAATTACCAGTTCAGGGTACTGTGCTTCGGTCTTTCCACAGCATCCCAAGTCTTCACCAGCGTGTTCGCTCTAGTGTTATCCTGGGCTCACAGTTTCGGCATCCGTCTCCTTCGTTAACTGGGCGACTGGCTGTTCCTGGCGGACTCAGTGGCAACCATTTTTCAGCACTGAGACAAACTTCTGAGGCTTTGGAGATCATGGTAAACCTCGAGAAGGCATCCCGGACTTCCACTCAGCGACTGGTATACCTAGGAATGGTCGCTTACACAAACAAAGTGGCTGAGAGAAAAGCCAACCTAGAAATCCCAGACAGACAAATATAATACTCAACTTGGGAGCAGGGATCTCCAAAACGCCTGACATCTTCAAAAACACAAAATAACTCAGAGCTACAAAAAACATGTCCGAACGTTCACGGGTGCTAACAAGGAATGATGGGAGAAGGATAGGTAGTGGTTGTGGTGGGGGGGGGGGGGGCAGTAGCTGTAGTGAACGACACCTTATAGTGATGGGGGATTTTGAGGAGGGAGAAGTTTAATTGGAAAGGGACCTCTGGTAGTGGTTTCACTCGCCCCAGTTTTAATACCGACACCCTTTAGGGGTGAGCGAGCTGGGTATATTCCTGGCATTCCATGTAACTTTTTTCTCTGTATATTTAGCAGTTCAGTATTTATACCTTAGAAATGGTGCTTTAAGGAGCATTTCACGGAGCGACACAGGTCCCTCGCCCAGAAATAGATTTTTCCTTTGTCAAAATCCCTTTTAGACACCAATCTTCACAAAGCCTTCCCATCAGACAACAGGGTATTGAGGCTGAGGAAGGTCGCAAGACTTTTTCTCAGATGAGAACCTCCAGCCCAGGACCAGAGGAACAGATGGACCTTGAATGGTGGATGGCAGATGAGAATCTGTGCTGGGATGTAGATCTTCTTGTCCTCTTCCCGGACTTGATGCTGTTTCCCGACTCATCAAAAGAAGGATAGGGGGCCCACGGGCTACACCACATGCCCTCAGGCCTCTGGGCAGAGTTTGAAAAGTTCTTTCACATAAATCTCTTGTAGTTGAAGGCAGTATTACTGGTTCTTCAACCGTTCCATCAGATCCTGGCGGGTCACTCAGTGGTGGTGATGAGCAACAACACCACAGTAATGCCTTACATCAAGAAACAAGGAGGTACTTTTCCACAGCCCCTATCCCATCTAGCAGTAGAAATACCAAGATGGGCCGAACTCCACTCGGTCTCACTATCAGCCTGCTTCATTCCCGGCAAAAGGAATGTGCTTGCGGGCAATTTGAGCAGAGCAACTCGGATAGTAGGTACCGAATGGTCCTTGGATGATCTAGTAGCCAACAAAGTCCTGACTTTGTGGGGTTCTCCAATGGTAGATTTGTTTGCAATGGCCTTGAACTTCAGGCCCCCATTATACTGCTCCCCAGTCCTAGATCCCAAAGCTCTCTGGAAGGTGCATTCCAACAATGGTGGGACAACATCGACATTTATGCCTTTCCCCCATTCTGTCTCATGAGAAAGGTACTCAACAAGGCCAGACATTGGTCCACCTCTCAATGACCCTCATAGCCCCGCTATGGCATCATGCAGAATGGTTCCTGGACCTTCTACAGCTCCTGACAGAGCTTCCAAGAGAATGTCCTCCATGACTCAATCTACTCAGACAACCACATGTCAACATTTATCACAAAGCCATAGCTTCACTATGACTTCAGGCCTGGAGACTATCCAGCATCTCTTCACTCAGAGAGGATTTTTGCAACAAGTTGCGAAGGGGATGTCTGGATACCAGCAAAGATCTGCAGCAGTCTACCAGGCAAATTTGAACATCTGTGGTTGGTGTCGTGGAAAGACTATCTCTCCACTTGATGGCACTATTCCGGTAATAGCGGAGTTGCTCATGTATTTGTGGGAGAAGATAAGCCTCTCATTTTCGGCAGTGAAAGGCTATCGCTCAGCCTTGAGCCTTGCCTTTAAACTGAAAGGAATGAATATCTCCTCATCGCTAGAACTTTCTTTACTCATACGGAGTTATGAACTTACCTGTCCTCAGTTGGAAGTGAGACCGCTGCCTTGGAACATGGTTTGAGTTCTTCGGTCTATAAAGAGACCTCCCTACGAACCATTATGCCAGGCAACATATCACCACCTTACTTACAAGACGGTGCTCCTGCTCGCTTTGGCTTCAGGCAAACGAGTCAATGAAATTCATGGTCTCTCTTATGACATAACCCATTCAAGGGAATGGGGAGAGGTAACGTTCAGCTTCGTCCCTGAGTTTGATTCCTTTCGGATTTTGAATCTCCACTCTGCAACTGACAATCCAGCTCATCTGTTACTATGCCCAGTAAAATGTTTGGGGCTTTACCTCAAGAGAACTACAGTAGCCCTTCCCTGGGTGCCTTGACTCTTCGTCAGCACCAGGCGAAACAAGAGGAGGACCACCAAAAATACCTTCCCAGCATGGATTCGCAGAGTTATCGACCACGCCCTGAATCCAGATCCTCCTCCAACACGTTTACCCAGAGTTCATGACGTCAGGGGTATAGCCACGTCCCTGGCCTTCAAAAGGAACTACAGTGGTACCTCTACATACGAATTTAATCCGTTCCACAACCGACTTCGGGTGTAGAAAATGTTCGGTTGTAGAAACGAATTTTCCCATAAGAATGCATTGAAATAGGATTAATCCGTGGTTGAGCCCAAAAACCTATGATACTGTAACTCCTTAATAAATTTCTAAACATAATTACACATGACAATAATGCACACTAAATTAGATAATAGACATGTAAAAAAGAATAATTATAAAGAAATAATAAATAAGAAACGGGTTTTTAGCGTCACTTTACCTTAGAAAGTCCAGCGCAGGTGTCGGTCTTGCTATGCAGAGAGGAGACGGACGGGCGGCGAGGAGGTAGAGAGGGTGACTACGATAAACGTACACTACCGTAACTTATTCTAACTTACGCTAAGTGAACTTTAACCTAACTTAGCTTATTTATTTTTTTTTATTTTTATATTTTATATTTTTTTTTTACATTTTCTTTTTTTCTTTTGGATGATTAATTTTAATCACTTTCACTCTACACTTAAAATTGATTGAATTTTTTCTCTTCAATCTTTGCCGTTTTCTTTGTTTCACTTTGTTTCGCTTCACTCTGCCGTTTTCTTTGAATCACTTCCTTCCTCTTTATCACGAGTTCGCTTCGTAGTTTTTGTAAAGAAGCTATCGATAGAAAGTTGCTTGGTACAGCTTTTCAGAATGTTTCAAGAATAAGTTAGGGAAACATCATCGAACTGCGCAACTACACGACAAACCTGCAATTTTTTTGGATAGTATTTGTCGATGAAGTCGACCACGTCTTGATATTTTCCTAACACCTCTTTTATTTGCGCCGAACCTAACACATGTTCTACCTCCTCGATCCCTTCCTTGTCACCACTCATGTGCTCAGACATGGCATGGAGTTCCTTGAGCTCCTCTGTAGTAAGTTCGTCGTGATGTTCTTTTGCAAGTTCACTCAAGCGGACGCCACGCTCATGCTTTTCAATAATTCCTTGCTCTACTTCTAAAGAAAGCATTTCCTTATTCCTTTTCTCACCACTACCACTACCACTTGCGAAACTAAGCCTTTTAGGACCCATAATTTACGTAAAATACCGTAAAAGGATGAACGTAAAAAAACACGATTAAAACACAGTTAATAGCTGAACGCACAGGGCACAACCACACGAAGCCAACGAGAACAGAGGAATGTCCCAGGCCATGCTAATTGTGGGTCCCTCCGAGGTAGAAATGCTGCCTTCTATCGGCGGAAATAAAAAATACATCCGGCGCTATAAGTACCATCTACGTGTATGGGTATTGTTTACTTCGGGTGTCAAAAAAAAATTCGGGTGTAGAGTAGGAACGTGTTCAAATTGTACTTCGCGTGTCGAAAAATTCGGATACAACCAGTACGACAAAAATTGCGTACTTCGTGTGTCGAAATAAAATTCGGGTGTTGAGTCGAAAAATTGCTCGAATTTTACTTCGGGTGTTGGAAAATTCGGATGTAGATACAGTACGTTCGTGTGTAGAGGTTCCACTGTACTGTACACTGTGACGCAGGTTCTACAGCTAGGGGTGTGGAAGTGTCAAACGACTTTCACAGCCCGTTACCTGCAAGACGTGACCCAAAGGAGACTTGATATGATCTCCATCGGTCCTGTGGTGGCTGCACAACAGCTGGTTTAATACCTCAAGCTCCTTATTGGACAAGTAGCAGAAGGTTGAGGGGGACTGTTACCCAGTTTTAGTTTGTGTTAATGAAAAAGAATGACTGGCTCCTTTCTTTTCTTCATCCTCCCCTCTTTTGGGGAAAGCTACATCCTGGGTCCTCTGCACAAGCTGGCCTCAACCACTGCAGGTAAACCATAGCTCCCTTGTGTACTTTGTATTGGATCAATACTGTTAGGTCCCCATACCCTAGCGAGGTGGTATCAGGAAAATTATTGGTCATCTCGGTCATTGCTATAGACTCGGATTATCTTTTACCTTGCCAGTTACATTGCTAGTAACTCAACACACAGCTTGTATAGGCTGCAGGCCTTGCATAGCAAGGTTTAGTGAGGTGTTAGGGTTTCCTTATTTTTTGTACTAACCTACATAAGAAAAAGAAACCATGGGTAAAGCCAAAAAGCCAGATTGGCAGGGATATCCACCCTCCTAATGGGTGAGTCGCCCATATAATTAGCGTAGGTTTTTAAACATGTAACTTCCCTGGTAGTTACATATACAGTATATAGCTTAATCCCGCCGATACGTCGCGCGCACGGCAGAAATTCAAATTTCGTGGCAATCGCCGACAGGTGAGCAGGTGGTCATACCTGTGCGCCCTCTAACCAGGTACCTGGAACCATTCCCATTTGTCGTCAGAAATTCCCCGCCGTTGTTCCAGCAACACGTCGGAAATTCGCTCTACGTTGTGGGTTTGCTTTGTCTAAAAATTTGTTGAAGTACCCATTGTTTTGGTTTTTTGTTGATGGCTTTCGCTGATTTTGGATTTTCCCTAGTGACTTTTCACTCGGTTAAGATAGACTTTGTTGGTTTTTTCGACTTGGACAGTTAGTTTAACTACTTTTCTAATTTTCAAAATGGCTGACTCTGTTATTAGGTGTGTCAAGGGGTGTAAGGCTCGGCTTACAAAGGCTACGTTTGATCCCCACTCAATATGTAAGAGTTGCAGAGGGCATGAGTGTTCTTTTAATGACCGATGCAATGAATGTGAAAGTTTATCTGAGAGAGAGTGGAAAGAATATGATCGCTATGTTAGGTGATTGTAAAAGGACAGACTTAGGAGAGCTAGATCATCAAGTGTTCTTTCTAATAGGTCTTCAGATAGTCAAGTCCTTTCTAATTTGCATAAAACTAATATTCCCAATCTTAATTCTAAGGTTGTAGTACCAGAACCCCCACGGAGTCGGAGGTAAGTGAGCCTTCTTTCAAGGATGTTATGGCTGTGATCTCTGCCTTCGGAGTGAAAGTGCGTGGTTTGCAACGGAAGCTCGGGGATAGTGATAGTGCAGTGGAGGGTGCGTCCATTCGTGTCTGTCATGCTCCTAGCCCTGGACCTCTTCCATGCTCCCCAACCCCTGGGAGAAGGAAAGTCGACAGGCTAAAGGAGGTGAGACGCTGAACAGCGAACGGACGTCCCCTCGAGCGATCCTGTTGATGCATCCCAGGACGCTCCCCCTCGCCGCAGGAAAGGCGAGATGAGGAAGTGTTCGTCTTCATCGGAGGACGCAAGACCTAGGCGCGGCTGGCATCAACCTCTTCTTTCGAGACCTCTCAAGAGACATAGGTCCCCTGTTAAGTTCCAGCAACCCTCGTGTAGCAATTGGAGCTCTCCGGAAATCTTCCTGTCGGAAGAAGATGACGTGTCCACGCCTAAACAATCGTGTAGGACGCATAGTTCGTTGGAAGAAGAAGACGTGCACTTTACATCGGTTTACGCTTCTCCCCCACTCCCGGATTAGGAGATGTCGCAAGGGACTTCACCTCCTCTTCGCCAGAAGACTCCAGCAAAGGTTTCCGAAACTTTGGACGCTCCCTTGCAGCTATCGGGGCTCATTTCAGGAAGCGACAAGGATCGTGACGCCCTTCGCAGCAGACTGGACGCATGCAGGATGCTCCGCAAGCAGCATGCCTGTCAAAGCTTCAATGGTCCATTACGTCCCTGTTTGATGTTTATAAGTCACAAACAGAGGAAGCTCGCAAGAAGGAACCTAGGGACGTCAACAGACCTAGGAAAACAATAAGATCACAGCAAGATGCAGACTTGCGGCAAGCTGCAGCGCTCATGGACGCTCCCTCACAGCGATCTGGACGCGTTACGGGAGGCGGCAAGGATCTTGACACTCCCTTGCGGCATGCTGGACGCATGCGAGCAGGACGTTTCCCCGCAGCATGCTGGACGCATAGTTGACGCTCCCTCGCAGCATGCTGGACGCATGCAGGACGCACACAAGCGTGATGCTTCCTCGCAGCATGCTGGACGCATGCATGACGCTTCCTCGCAGCATGCTGGATGCATGCAGGACGCGAATAGACAAGACGAGGCGTGTTTCTCCTACTCATTCCACTTCAGAGATTGCTAATCCTTTAGAGAAAATCTCAGAAGAGGAAACATAGGAAACTCTTCATGCAGCAGATCTTAAAAGATTACTGGCAGTTCTGGCGGACTTATATCCAGACGACTTTCAGCAGGCTGTACCTCGGAGCCCGCCCTCGTAGTTTTTGAAGGGTAGACCCCAGAAACCTTCCTCTTTCAAGAAAACAGTGCTAGTCAGATCGGTCAAGAGAGCTTTCTCGACTCTTAATGATTGGATTCTCAAGAGAAAGGAACAAGGAAGGACAACCTTTTCCTTCTCCCTACAAGATTGGCTTCCAAATCCAGTGTGTGGTATGAGACTGGGGAGGTTCTCGGTTTGGGAGTTCCTGCCTCCTCCCAGGGGGACTTCTCCAGACTATTTGACGCCTCGCGTAGATCAGCCATGACTAAGGCTAAGGTTATGTGGTCCATGTCGGAAATTGATCACTTGCTGAAGGGCATTTTCAGAACAATCGAGGTCTTCAGCTTGATGGACTGGACTCTCGGAGCCCTCGCAAATGTCACAGAAGAAAAGAAAACGACGCAGATGCACCTCATTGCCTGTCTCGATAAAGCCCTGAAGGACGGGACGGTCGAACTCTCCCCCTTTTTCACGGCAGGGGTTATTAAGAAGAGATCCATGCTGTGTTCTTTCCTGTCGTCAGGATTGACTCTTGCTCAGAGCAGAGCTACTGTATGCTCCTTTAAATAATCATCTCTTCCCTTCTGATGTGGTGAAGGACTTGTCGGCAGCTCTTGCGCAACAAGCGACGCAAGATCTTATTACCAGGACTGCTAAGAAAGTCCTCCCGGCTAACTTTTTAGCCAGGAAGCAGAAAGAAGCTCCTCCCATGCGCCAGCCCTTTCGTAGGAGGGCCCTTGCGAGAGGAAATCAGAGAATTGCTGCTGGAGGACAACCTCGTAAATACACAAAGCAGCAACCTGAAACCAGAAAGTGAACTCTACAACCTCCAGACACAAGTGGGAGCCAGGTTATCCCACTATTGGCAAGAGTGGAGCCAAAGGGGAGCGGACGACTGGACAGTCGATGTCTTGAAGGAGGGTTACAAGATCCCCTTCCTAAGAAGGCCTCCTCTTTCGTCAGATTCGTTAGAATTAACAGCGACATACTCGGGGAGCAAGGCAGCAGCTCTTTAAGGGCAGGTCAACCAGATGCTGTCAAAAGCAGTGATATAAATAGTAGAGGACCCCTCCTCGGAGGGATTTTACAAGACTTTTTCTGGTTCCCAAGAACTCGGGGGGTTGGAGACGCGTTCTGGACGTAAGTCCTCTGAACAAGTTTGTAAGCAAAGTCAAGTTTGCTATGGAAACATCTGCATCAGTCCTAGCAGGCACCAGACAAGGAGACTGGATGGTGTTGATAGATCTGCAGGACGCGTATTTTCATGTCCCAATTCACCCGAACTACAGAAAATTTCTGAGATTCGTATACCAAGCAACTACTTATCAGTTCAAAGCACTTTGTTTTGCACTGAGCACGGCTCCTTATGTTTTCATTCGAGTGGTTTCGAACGTGGCTTGCTGGCTACTTCTAAAAGGGGTACAGATATCAATGTACCTGGACGACTGGCTAATCAGAGCCAGGTCGCAAGAAACGTGTGTGGAGGATCTACAAGTTACAATGTCAATGACGAAACAGCTAGGTCTGGTTGTAAATCTGGCCAAATCACAACTGACACCTTCACAAGACATCATCTACCTTGGGATGAGGATTCATTCAGTGGTTTTTCCAGCCCCGAAACGCATTCAGGAATGCCAAAGAAAGGTGAAGCACTTCCTAGACAGAAGGACCTGCTTGGTGAGAGAATGGATGAGTCTGCTGGGGACCCTCTCCTCGATCGAGCAATTCGTATCCCTGGGAAGACTTCATCTACGTCCACTTCAGTTCCATCTGTCAAGATATTGGACAAGAGACCAAGGCCTAGAGATGTGGATTCCGATTCCTATGGGAATCAGGAATCAGTCGAGTTGGTGGGACGATCCCAACAAACTCCTAGAAGGCCTCGAACTTCAACAGAAGAACCCCGACCTAGTGTTGTATTCAGACGCATCAGACTGGGAGTGGGGTGCAACACTGGGGAAGGGCGAGATCACGGGTCTGTGAGAAGATCATCAGAAGGAATGGCATATAAACATCAAGGAGCTAGTGACCATTCATCTAGCATTAATGCACTTCCAGGAGGAAGTCCAGGGCAAGTTAGTTCAGGTCAACGCAGACAACACCACAGCGTTTGCCTACATCAGAAAACAGGGAGGCACTCGTTCAGATTCCCGTTACGAGGCAGCAAAGGATCTCCTACTGTGGGCGAAAGCGAGAAATATAACTGATAAAACGCTTCATAGAGGGGGAGAAGAATGTCAGAGTGGATCTTCTCAGCAGAGGAAGACAGGTTCTCACAACAGATTGGACCCTACATCACGAGGTGTGCAGCAGGCTTTGGAATCTGTGGGGAGAACCATCAATAGACCTCTTCGCAACCCAGAAAACAAAGAGGTTACCAGTTTATTGCTCGCCAGTCCCAGACCAGGAAGCAGTGGCAGTGGATGCCTTCCTCATGGAGTGGGAAGGACTAGACCTGTATGCCTTTCCTCCATTCAAGATCCTAGACAGTCTTGAAAAAGTTCAGAGAGTCGAACAACGCCTGCATGACCCTGATAGCTCCGTTTTGGCCCATGAGACCTTGGATTGCAGAAGTGATGGAGTGGCTGGTAGACACCCCCAGAGCTTACCGTATCGAAATGATCTACTCAGACAGCCACACATAGAGAGATACCATCAAAATCTCCTCGCTCTCAATCTAACTGCCTTTCGACTATCGAAAAGCTGGCAAGAGCGAAGGGCTTTTCAAGGGAAGCTGCAAGAGCTATCGCGAGAGCTAGGAGGACGTCCACAATTAAGGTTTACCAATCTAAGTGGGACGTGTTTAGAGAATGGTGCAGGATTAACAACTTTTCCTCTTCCAGTACCTCTCTAACTCAACTGGCAGATTTTCTGTTGCATTTACGAACGAAAGAGAAGCTGGCAGTATCGACCATTAAGGGATACCGCAGCATGCTAGCCTGCGTCTTCCGTCACAGACATATTGACGTGTCAGGAGACAAGGATCTCTCGGACCTCATAAGATCTTTTGAGACCGTTAAGAGGAAGGACAACCCAACCCCCTCTTGGAACTTGGGTGTAGTCCTGACGTTTTTGACCTCGAGCAGGTTTGAACCTCTCGACAAGGCTTCATGGAAGGATCTTACTAAGAAGACCCTATTCCTGGTTGCGTTGGCTACAGCCAAGAGAATAGGAGAATTGCAAGCCATAATCAAAAAGGTGGGCTTCAATGGAGATAATGCAATCTGCTCTCTACAGCTAGGTTTTCTCTCCAAGAACGAGAATCCTTCATGACCATGGCCCAGATCCTTTACCATTCCAGGGTTATCTCACTTAGTAGGACGGGAAAAGGAGAGAGGCCTTTGTCCAGTGAGAGCTCTAAAATTTTATCTGCAGAGGGCCAAAAATCTGAGAGGACAGGCAGATAACCTTTGGTGCTTGGTAAAGAAGCCTTCGTTACCTTTATCAAAGAATGCTCTGGCTTTCTTTATTAAGGATTTGATAAGGGAAGCTCACCTGGACTGTGAAGAGAAAAGCTTTCCAATCCTTAAGGTCAAACCACATGAAGTAAGAGTTGTGGGGACTTCTATGGCTTATAGACACAATAAGTCGATGAAGTTAATTTTGGAGGCTACATTCTGGCGAAGCAAGTCAATCTTCGCAGATTGTTACCTTAAAGAGGTACAGACCCAATACGAGGATTGTTGTTCCCTGGGTCCATATGTTGCGGCCGGCGTCCTAGTTGGAGAAGGTACTACTGCCTCTACCCTATAACCTTTTTATTATATATCCTTGCTTTTTTTCTTGAACTTTGTATCACAGGTTGTCTGTGTAGGTTGTTGCAGCCTTCCACAGTCTGGGATGCAAGTCAAAGTTAGTTTTTATGGTGTGTGTTTTTAGTGTATTTTTGGGTCAGGCGGTCAAATCATTGTCCATGGCTATGCCAGGATAGCAAGGGTGGTAGTCTAGCCATGTTAAGGTCAAGGACCGTGTGGCAGCCCCACAGAGACTTTTGCTGCCCCCTGGGTGGATCGCTGGGTCTCTCAAGGAATGCAGGCAAATGAGGCAGGATAACTATGAAGCCAGCTTCCTTATCAGGTAAGAACCATGGAGATAAATAAAACTAAACCTAAACCTTTCGAAATCAGGAATACGCCGAAATGGAAAGGGGAAAAGGCAAATAAAAAATAAAGGTCTTCCAAAATCGGGAAAATAACGATCCAGAACAACCAAAACGTATACTTCTGCCCGAAATGGACTCAAAACAAAAACGCTGGCAAGAAAGCTACCCACCGAACCGCTTACGGATCGACTAAGTAGGATATCAAACAGAGCGCTAACAAACCTGAAGGGTATATTCGCTAAAATAATAAAAATGAATTAAATATGATCATGCCAAAATATGAAATAGATGTCCAAAACATATATCAGGGTTTATAAATAGTATAAGGAACTTAATGCAAACCCGATAAACAGAGATCACTAGTAAGCAACACAATGGCTGCAGCGAACCCCCAAAAGGGAACAACCAGCAGCTAAAACAAAAAAAAACCAAACACGGTTAAGAATAAAAAGTGTCACTACCTAGAAATCCCAAACAGACAAATATAATACTCATCTTGGAAGCAGGGATCTCTAAAACGTTGGACATCTTCCAAAAAAACACATCAAAACAAAACATGTCTGACCAATGCAAGTGCTGAGGAGGAATGAGGATGGCGGGTGGTGAGACGTACGGGTAGAGAGGGGGTATGTTGATGAAGGAGAGGTCTAATTGGTGAGGGATCTATGGTCGTGGTTCAATCACGACCCAGTTTTCTATTCCGACACTTAAAGAGTGAGCGAGCTAGGTTTATTCCTGGCATTCCATGCATCTCTTTTTCTCTGGTATATTCAGCAATAATTATGCCTTAGAAATGGTGCTAGAGGAGCATTTCACTGGGCGACACAGGTCGAGCCCAGAAATAGATTTTTCCTTCGTCAAAATCCCTTTATTGGTACAGCTAATTTGTAGCGATTAATAATTATACGAATTCCCGACGGGGCTGCGGTTTTCTAACCCACCACCAATGGTGTCAATCAGCCATATATATGTAACTACCAGGGAAGTTACATATTTAAAAATGGTATTTTCATTTTAAAATGTCAAATTCGTAGATAATTATGATATTTTAATTATAAAATAAATTTTTGAATATACTTACCCGGTGAATATATAGCTGCAACTCTGTTGCTCGACAGACAAACTCTACGGAAAAAACTCGCCAGCGATCGCTACACAGGTTGCGGGTTTGCCCAACAGCGCCATCTGTCGACCAGATACCCAGCTCTTATGTAAACAAAGACTCAATTTTCTCCTCGTCCCACTGCGTCTCTATTGGGGAGGAAGGGAGGGTCATTTAATTTATATATTCACCGGGTAAGTATATTCAAAAATTTATTTTATAATTAAAATATCATTTTTGAATATTTAATTTAGCCGGTGAATATATAGCTGATTCACACCCAGGATGGTGGGTAGAGACCAGTAATATATGTTTACATTTTATGAGCTAAGAGTTTTTTATTTCATTTTAGAAGTTATCAAAATAACAAAAACAAAATAAATAGGTACCTGGTAAGGAAGTCGACTTGAACAATTACTCTGCCTTTTAAGTACGTCTTCCTTACGGAGCCTCGCGATCCTCTTAGGATGCTGATCGACCCCTAGGAGCTGAAGTATCAAGGGTTGCAACCCATACAACAGGACCTCATCAAACCCCTAATCTAGGCGCTCTCAAGAAATGACTTTGACCACCCGCCAAATCAACCAGGATGCGAAAGGCTTCTTAGCCTTCCGGACAACCCATAAAAAAATAACATTTCAAGAGACAGATTAAAAGGATAAGGAATTAGGGAATTGTAGTGGTTGAGCCCTCACCCACTACTGCACTCGCTGCTACGAATGGTCCCAGTGTGTAGCAGTTCTCGTAAAGAGACTGGACATCTTTCAAGTAAAATGACGCGAACACTGACTTGCTTCTCCAATATGTTGCGTCCATTATACTTTGCAGAGATATATTTTGCTTAAAGGCCACGGAAGTTGTTACAGCTCTAACTTCGTGCGTCTTCACCTTAAGCAAAGTTCGGTCTTCCTCACTCAGATGTGAATGAGCTTCTCGTATTAACAATCTGATAAAGTCTGACCAAGCATTCTTTGACATAGGCAAGGATGGTTTCTTAACTGAACACCATAAAGCTTCAGATTGGCCTCGTAAAGGTTTAGTACGCTTTAAATAGAACTTAAGAGCTCTAACAGGGCATAAGACTCTTTCTAGTTCATTGCCTACGATCTCCGATAAGCTGGGAATATCGAAAGATTTAGGCCAAGGCCGAGAAGGCAGCTCATTTTTGGCTAGAAAACCAAGTTGCAGCGAACAAGTGGCTTTTTCCGACGAAAATCCGATGTTCTTGCTGAAGGCATGAATCTCACTGACTCTTTTAGCCGAGGCTAAGCATACCAGGAAAAGAGTCTTAAGAGTGAGATCTTTCAGGGAGGCTGATTGTAACGGCTCCAACCTGTCTGACATGAGGAATCTTAGTACCACGTCTAAATTCCATCCAGGGGTAGCCAAACGACGCTCCTTGGTGGTCTCAAAAGACTTAAGGAGGTCTTGCAGATCTTTATGTTTGGAAAGATCTAAGCCTCTATGCCGGAAGACCGATGCCAACATGCTTCTGTAGCCCTTGATAGTGGGAGCTGAAAGGGATCGTCCTTTTCTCAGGTATAAGAGAGAATCAGCTATTTGAGCTACAGAGGTACTGGTCGAGGATACAGAAACTGACTTGCACCAGTCTCGGAAGACTTCCCACTTCGATTGGTAGACTCTAATGGAAGACGCTCTCCTTGCTCTAGCAATCGCACTGGCTGCTTCCTTCGAAAAGCCTCTAGCTCTCGAGAGTCTTTCGATAGTCTGAAGGCAGTCAGACGAAGAGCGTGGAGGCTTTGGAGTACCTTCTTTACGTGTGGCTGACGTAGAAGGTCTACCCTTAGAGGAAGACTTCTGGGAACGTCTACTAACCATCGAAGTATCTCGGTGAACCATTCTCTCGCGGGCCAGAGGGAAGCAACTAACGTCAACCTTGTCCCTTCGTGAGAGGCGAACTTCTGCAGTACCTTGTTGACAATCTTGAACGGTGGGAATGCGTAGAGATCCAGATGTGACCAACCTAGGAGGAAAGCATCTATATGAACTGCTGCTGGGTCCGGGACTGGAGAGCAATAGATTGGAAGCCTCTTGGTCAGCAAGGTTGCAAAGAGATCTACGGATGGTTTACCCCAAGTGGCCCAAAGTCTCTTGCACACATCCTTGTGGAGGGTCCATTCGGTTGGAATTACTTGCCCTTTCCGACTGAGACAATCTGCTATGACGTTCAAGTCGCCTTGGATGAACCTCGTTACTAGGGAGATGTCTTGACCTTTTGACCAGATGAGCAGGTCCCTTGCGATCTCGTACAACGTCAGTGAGTGGGTACCTCCTTGTTTGGAGATGTACGCCAAGGCCGTGGTGTTGTCCGAGTTAACTTCCACCACTTTGCCTCGAAGGAGAGACTTAAAGCTTTTCAAGGCCAGATGTACTGCCAACAGCTCCTTGCAGTTGATATGCATGCTCCTCTGACTCGAGTTCCACAGTCCAGAGCATTCCCGACCGTCTAGTGTCGCGCCCCAGCCCACGTCCGATGCGTCCGAGAAGAGAACATGGTTGGGAGTCTGAACAGCCAGGGGAAGACCCTCTCTTAGGTTGATATTGTCCTTCCACCAAGTCAGACAAGACTTTATCTTTTCGGAAATCGGGATCGAGACCGCTTCTAGCGTCTTGTCCTTTTTCCAGTGAAAAGCTAGATGGTATTGAAGAGGACGGAGGTGTAGTCTTTCTAGTGACACAAAATGTTCCACGGATGACAGCGTCCCTACCAGACTCATCCACAGCCTGACTGAGCAGCGTTCCTTCTTCAGCATCTTCTGGATGGATAGCAGGGCTTGATCTATTCTGGGGGCTGATCGTCTTGTTGTTCAGCAACGTCCTCATCAGATAGTTCCTCATCCGAAAACTGATGAGGAAACGGCAACGGAGTGGGCAACGTCTGGCTCGCTGAGTCCGGTCGCACTGGTGCATGCGTGACGGAGCCGGACGCAACATCATGGAACTGCTGCACAGTCTGTGAACTGTCAACAACCATGGGTGCGCGAGGAAGCACAGCGTCCACCCGAGACTATCTAGACCGTCTGGGTTGTGCAGTCAACACCATACCGGGTTGCTGAGGTTGACGCACTGCGTCAAAACAAGTCACCTCTGCTGGTTGTTGAACGTCCTGAACGTCAACAACCACCTCCGAGCGTCGCTTAACGTCAACGTGCGGCTGGCAACCCACACTGGGTCGCATCGGTGGAGGAACCACCTCAACTGGCAGACGCGAGAAGGTTACCTCAGCGTCAAACAGGACGCACAACCGACCGGTTGGAAGGTTGTTGGCCAGAAGGTTCGGCAGCAACCTTCTCCGCATTAAAGTCCTCTATCAAGGACGCAAGCTTGGACTGCATGTCTTGCAGCAAAGCCCATTTAGGGTCTACGGGAGCAGGTGCGGCAACAGACGGGGTTAGCGACTGAGGCGGTACCGCTTTCCATCCCTGAAAGCCTTGTTTATCCATGACATAATTGTACAGCAAAACTTCAAAGGCTCGAAAACAGCTGTGAAGTTGACCTGTAAAAAACTTGGAGCGTCTCCTGGCCAGGCGCCAGGGAGAGTCTACGAGATTTGAGAAGTCTATCTGGGCAGAGGCATGAACTCCCAAGCCGAGAACTTCTCTCGTGTCATATCAGACTCTCGCTCTATAAGCCAGTTTAAAAGAAGGGAAAGCAAAGGCTGTATCCCCCAAACTCCTCCTGGTGATAAACCAGTCGCCTAGCAAACGTAAAGCTCTCTAGGAGAGCGAGAGAGCACTAGCTTAAAAACAACGGCTTCGAAGTAGCTAGGCCTAGTGTAAGCTCTGACGTTTAGGCGAACGAGGAGCAGCAGTTACAAAAAGATCTGGACAAAGATCCTTAAAAAAAAATCATCATGATTTAATTAAAGTCCATAGAGGGCTAAGCAGCTTTAGGCTCCTCTCCATCTGACAGAGTCCTCAAGGTAATCTCAGTAGGAGGGGGAACAGCAACTTCCTCATCTACAGGAACCTTGTCCGATAAAAGCTGAGTCTCAAGCAAGGGAGAGACCTACCATGGTGGCAATGCTTTACAAGCATAGTCCACACTCACTGGTGCATTAGTAGCGGACCAGGACGCAACGTCATGTAACTGCTTGACAGTGTGTGAACTGTCAACAACTGAACTGTCAACCACAACAGGTGCGTGAGGACGCACAGCGTCCACTCGAGACTGCTTTGACTGCCTAGACTGAGCAGTCAAAACAACTCTAGAATGCGGAGGTTGATGCACAGCGTCAAAACAAGTCAACTCTGATTGTTAGCGAACGTCTTGAACGTCAACAGGAGCATCAGCAAGTGGCCTAACGTCCAAATGCGGCTGAAAATCCACACGAGACCGTATCGAGTGTGGTTTTAAACAACCTGACTGACGTGACTTAGCTACGCCAACGTCAACAGGAAGCACAAAGGAACGTTAGGTTGGCTGAAAGCCAGGATATCGATGAGATAAACGGCTAAACTCAATGGACTAATCGGCAGAATAGTCTTCCATAAGGGAGGCAAGCATATTCTGCATGTCTTGCCGTACAACCCATTAAGGATCAACGGAAATGGTTGTGGTAAGAGACGATGGTAACGTCTGTGACCGCAACACTTTGCCAACCAAAAAAGACTCTCGGAGTCTGTGTTACGCTTTTGTTAGGCGGCGAGCAGTTATCCGATGACTGCATAGGGTCAGAGCTGTCCTAATGGCTGTAGCCAGGACGCTGGACCTGTCCTGAAAGGACTGACTTTCGCTTAAGGGCTTCGAAACCTTATGACAGGTTTCTTATGCGAAAAGCCTTTGGATGACGAGGAGAAAAAACGTCTCTCTCGTCTTATGGTAGGGGAGATCTTGGTAAGATACACCCGATACCATAGAGGGAAACGTCTGTTCGTTGATCAAGGCCTTTCGAACCCATAAGTCGTATGACATTACTTCTCCCCTGGGCTTGGGAGCTTGCAAGAGGTTCCGGACTAGGTGAACGACAGGCACGAACAGACGAACCCTCGGACGCAACACTGTAACACTTTGCGCATATCACTTTATCACTTCGATTTTCTGTTTTGCACTTATTTCACTGAAATCGAAACTTTTACTGATTTCTACCTGAAACACGCAATTCTACCCTTCATTAAAAGGTAGTAATTGCAAAATCAGTCGTATAATGCAAGCTCATTAATACCAGCAAAAAACCGAAAACATATTTTAAGATAAAAAATTCAGTGGCTGGGAAAGAGACTAAACACTAGTTCATATAAACTACGTTTTCAATCTCTCACCGCACATAGCCTGGGGACGAGAATAAAAACTAAAAACGTTTTATCCTTCCTCCCCGTAAAGAGACTAGGGACGAGAGTAACTCGAGAACAACGTTACCCGCTTGAACGGAACGTTTTCTCTCCTCTCTCTCCCTCCGTCTCTATCTCTCTCTCTCTTTCTCTCTTGATCTCGCACCTAAGAGAAGAGCCCAATTACATTTCGTCAAAAAAACATGTTACTGTATTTGACTAAAGGAAAAAACTGAAAGGTTTTTCAAATAAAAAGTTCCTTTAAAAATAGAATTTAAAACATTTAAGCTTAGAAAGAATGAACAAAACGTCAGAATCGATTTACTCTTACTGCAAAGTGAAACCGTGATACACTCTCCCTCTATCGTAACGATAGAGCGCATGTTGAACGTCCTGAACGTCAACAACTGCGTAGCATAAATAAACTAAACGTTAGTTCATCTTTGAAAACAGTACGAAGACTATTCAAAGAAATTCTTTCATAAAATATTACATTTAAAAAGTTTTAAATCCTTAGCTCTTTAAAAGCTAATTACGAGATAAAGGGCTCAACGTTGATTAACTTCGGTTTCCAAGTTAGGACCGCCTACTCTCAGGAAAGGTCGCATATAAACAAAACATTAAAATTTATTTTTGTATGTTTATAAGGAATGGAAAGATAATCGAAGAGGCCTAATAAAGGCGGAGAGATATAAAATATATAGAGGAAAATCTATAATTAATTTATAACGTGATAAGATAATTACTAAAAGCCTAAACACACTTCCGTCTAAGGGAAGGGTCGGCCATTTAAAAGTGAAAGAAAGTCCATACTCTCTTTGTCACCATAATTAAATCTATCCAAAACGAGTTCAAGATTTAAGATGAAGATAAAACACCTGCATTGCGAAAGCTCAAAACCAGAATATAGAACTTCACCAAAATGATGTGAAAAACTCCAGTTTAGCAACAGCGAGTAAAGTACGTCTTGTCGACACGTCGACAGAGAGAAAATTGAGTCTTTGTTTACATAAGAGCTGGGTATCTGGTCGACAGATGGCGCTGTTGGGCACACCCGCAACCTGTGTAGCGATCGCTGGCGAGTTTTTTCCGTAGAGTTTGTCTGTCGAGCAACAGAGTTGCAGCTATATATTCACCGGCTAAGTTAAATATTTAAAATGTATTTTTCCTAACTATACAAACCTTAACTATTTATTAGGGGTTATACTTTCGGCGGAGCTGAAATGACGAGCCATTAAAATTTAGCGAGGGTTAACTACCCACACCGCTAGTTAGCGGGGTAAGTGGCCGATAGCTTGCTACCACTCCCGTTCACACACCTGTGATTTAATCACTTCGCTTGGAGGTAGGACTTCAAGGGGAATAGGGATGGTGGGCAAGTTTGTATAAATAGCTTAGGTTTGTATAGTTAGGAAAAATAAAAATTATCTACGAATTTGTCATTTGTTCCGTAACAGGAATACAAACCACGCTATTTATTAGGGGTGACTAACCCATTAGGAAGGGTGGATGTCCCTGCCAATTTGGCTTTTTGGCTTTGCCTGGGGGCTCCTTATCCAAGTATGTTAGTACTAAAAAAAATAAAGAGTCCCTGCCCTCGCTAAACCTTGCTACGCAAGGTCCGCAGCGTACGCAAGCTGTGTGTTGAGACGTGCAGAAGTGTGACTATCTAGGTAAAGTTATTCCGAGTCTATGTAGGAAAAACCTGATGTAACCAAGACTTCCCAATACCACCTCGCCATGGTATGGGGACGCAACATTACTAGCTTAATACTAGGTACACAAGGGAGCATGGTTTACCTGCAGCGGTTTGAGGTCAGCTTATGCAGAGAACCCAGGATGCTGCTTTCCCCACGAGAGGGTAGGATGAAGAAAAGAATAAGAGCCAGTCAAATCTTTTCATTCACGCAGACTAAAACCGGGTAACAGTGCCCTCAACCTTCTACTACTTGTCCAATAAGGAGCTTGAGGTATACAACCAGCTGTTGTGCAGCCACCACTGGACCTATAGAGATCATATCGAGTTCCTGTGGGTCACGTCTTGCAGGAGAAAGGTTGTGAAAGTCACCTGGATTATTCACATCCTTTCTTGTAAAACCTGCATCACAGTGTAATCTGCTAAGAAGGACCAGGGGCATAGTTATGCCCCTGACAGTGAGTCGTCATGTGGAGATGATGTTTCGGTCATCCTCCTGTAGTCCCTCCCAGTGCTGACAAGAGAAGGGACCCGGGCAGGCTGTTGCCGTTTTCTTTAGGTAAAGTCTCATACCTTACCCTGGGTACAGTAACGGATGATCTGGATTGTCCGTTACAGAGTTGAGACTTGTGTACGATCCGTTACTTCTGGAGACGAAACTGAACATTGTCTTTCGCCCTTCTCAATAATGGGTGATGTCGAAAGAGAGACCATGAAGTTCCTTGACTCGTATGGTTGCTGTCCGAGTGTGTAGGAACATTGTGTTCTTAAATCAGGAGAAAATTTGTTGCCTGGTGAAGTGGAACATAAGGAGGTCCCGTTAGGGATCGGAGATTTGAACCATGTTCCAAGAGAAAGGTTTCAATTCCAAGTGGGGAAAGGCAAGTTGTAAGTCCGTATGAGTTGGAAAAGTCTATCGATGAGAGGGTGTTCCTTTCTTTCAGTTTGTAGGTGAAGGATCAAGGTTGAGTGATCATCTTCACCTGTCGGAACTGAATAGGGGGTCTTTTCCTCTTGTATATACTCGAGGATTCCGCTATTGCCGGAATCGAGGTATCGAGTGGAGAGAGACACTTTCACATGACACCAACCACTCAATGTTATACTGCCTGGTAGACTGATGCTGAGGAATTCCTGATATCTAGACAACCTTTTCGCAACTAATTGAGAAAAGCCTCTGTGGGAGAGGAGGTATTGGGTAGTCTCCAGGCATACAATCATAGCAAAGCTATAACTTGTGGTAGGTGTCAAAGTGGGTTGTCTATGATGTGGAGAGGGTTCTCTTGGTGACTATCAGGAGCTGCAAAAGGTTTGGAAACCGTTCTGCGTAATGCCATAGCGGAGCTAGGAGAGTCCTTGAGAGGCTGAACGATGTTCTACCCTTCTTGAGTGCCCTTCTCTAGACAAAACAGGGACGAGACGTAAACGTCATTTTTGTATCCACCGTTGTTGCCAGAAAGCCTTGGGGTCTAGAGCTGGTGAGCAACGGCATCCTGAGATTCAGGAGCGTTGCGAACAGACCCCTAGTTGGAGGACCTCGTAAAGTTGGGACTTTGTTGGCTACATGGTGATCCAAAGTCCATTTGGTATACCTTATCTGAGACGTTGGGCACAGATTGTCGGCGAGCACGTTCTTCCAGTCTGGAATGAAGCAGGCTGATAGTGGTACCGAATGGACTTTGGCCCATCTTAGTGTTTATACTGTTAGATGGGAAGAGGCTACGAGCAAGTTCTTTCTTGCTTGTCGATGTGAGTCTCTATGTGGTGTGTGGTGTGTCGTCCATCACATCAATGAGTGGTCTGTTAGGAACCGATGAGGCTGCTGAAGGACTGGAAAGTTGGCCTTCATCTATCTCTTAAGTGAAGGTACTTTTGTGGTCTCTCTAGAGGGCTGAGGTCGTGTGGTGCAGCACTATGGTCCGTCCTCTCTTCTTTTTCCGACTCAAGTCTCTTGGAAGGTTTTGTGGAGATTGGTGTCTAGAATCATTCCCAGATACACCAGTCTCCTGGGAGGGAAGTAGGGAAGACTTCCGTAGGTTTACCCTGATCACTGGATCTTGGTAAAAAGTCTTCGGAAGTTCCAGTGTTAATGCATGGTTGCCACTGAGTCTGCTAAGGTCAGTCGGTCATCCCGAGACAGAGGAGACAGAAGCCGATCCTGTGAGACCAGGATGGGTATAGTGGAAAGACCGAAGCACAGTGCCTTGAACTGGTGTTTCTTGTTTGTCTAGACTGAATCTTCCAACCTTCCTAGATGGATAGTTTGGACCTGGGAGTAAGTGTCCTTTAGGTCCAGTGTGCAAATGAAGACCTGAGGTCTTAGCCCTTGTTCGAACTCCATTATGGTGTGGACATCGACCCAAAGGGACAGCTCCTTGTGAATCCTTTTGCATGGAAGATTGTCGACGCTGGAGTCTTGACTCGTGTCGTAAAGGATCAGGCGCGATACCCAGTGTAAGATTTCTTCTCTGAGAGAGAATTTCTTTAACTAACAGAAGGAAGGCAACGCTTAGCCTTACCATGCGCCCTGATGGGATTGATGCTATTCCTTAGAATAGAATCAATCTGGCAAATGTTAATCAATGGTTAACCGTTGGGTATCATGGTTACTGTGCAGTTGGAGAGTGCTCGCAAGTAGTTCCCTGTCGGCAAGCCGTTGATGAGGGTTATCGAACGTTTGCCGATCACTTTAGTGTGATGGCGAATGGCCAATAGCGAGAAGTATGTTGTATACCTTCTGATATAGGAACTATAGGAAGTGGTTGACTAGTAAGTTCGAGTCACGAACTGCTGGCAAATTACTGATGACCGATGAATTGGTGGTCAGTGACCCAATGGTGAGTTAGAGATCAGTAAGCTGATTATGGTCCCCCTGGTTGGTCAGAGATGAGCAAGCTGAAGATGGGCTGATCAGAGATCAGCGAGCTGAGTTCAATGATCGAAGAAAGATGCGCTGCCCATCGGTGATTTAGTGATTACCAAGCTGATGACTGGTTATTGACTAGCAATCGGTGATTGGAAACGCTAGCAATTGGAGATCGTTAGTCATTGGAGGGACTAGAGGTCAAAGATCAGCATTGAGTTAGCAATTGGCGATCTGGTGATCGGCGACCTAGCGATCAGTAAACTGTGAACTAGCCATCAGCAAACAGTGATCTAGAGATCAGTCTGTTGATGCTTCCTGTTTGCTGACGGTGGTCTGTCAAGAAAAAGAAACTTCAGAAGAGACAGGGACTAAGGATTCCCCGCTTCGATTCCCCTTATAGGATGGAATCTTCGGGATCTTGAATCCTTCTGTGAAGCCTTATTCCTCTTTTCCCGGTGGCAATGTTTATGTGTTTGCGGGGAGGAATGGGGCAATGGTGACCTGCCAAAAAGTTTTATTCGTTTTACTGACTATTGCGCGAGTGTGTAGGAGAGTACTGGAGAGATGGCACACAGGATGATGCTGCTGGTTAATATCTGCCTGGATAGCAGGCAAGCGCTGGCTCTTAGGCAAGAGCTGGTGCATTGGATCTGCGAGCCTTGACTCTTTGGCAAGAGCTGGCGCATTGGATCCGAGACCATAACTGCGCAGGAGGGCGCAGGGAAGTGAGGAAGAGCGCTGGCACGCAGTAAGGCACTGTGTAGTTTTGTGCATTCTCCCTAGAATGCGCTGAAGCGTGTGACTGGTTGCGCAAGGGTTGGTGCATTGGCGCGTGCGTGAGAGTACTACGTGGAGACTGTTGGCGCGTGCGTGAGAGTACTACGAGGAGACTGTTGGCGCGTGCGGAAGACCATCGGCGCCTGCACACAGAAGACCGTTGGCGCGTGTGGAAGGCTGCGTGTGCGCACGCTCGAAGGCCGTTGGCGCTCACGGGCGTAAGGCCATCGGCGCGCGTGCGCTGTAGACTGTTGGTGAGCTTACGCGTGCTCAAGACTGTTGGCGCGAGTACAGGAGACTATCGGTGCCCGTGTGCGGAAAAAAGTCGGCGCACACGTGGGCAATACTGTTGCTGCGTGCGCGGGAGACCCTCGACGCCCGCGTGCAGAACTGTTGCCATGCGCTCGTGCAATTTTAAATATTAAACTTAGCTGGTGAATATATAATAGCTGACGTCTCCGACGGCTCGACAGAATTCAAAAAACGCGCAAGCGATCGCCATGAAGGTAGCGGGTGTGCCCACCAGCGCCGACTATCGGCCAGATACCGCATATACATGTAAACAGCTCCAGTTCTTCTCTGTCGGTTTCATCGACAAGTCGATTCCACTCGCTATTATGACCTCGAGTTTTCTACAGAATTGGTGAAGTACTTGGTTTTGGTTTTATTGCTTTCGCCGTGTTGGATTATTCAATACTATCCTCAAAAGAAATGCTTTTGAAAGGAGAGTAAAAGTGTTTTGCCCTTGCTCTTTTATCTCTGGTTTTTTTCCATAGAGTAAAAATGGCCGACCCTTCCCTTAGTGTACGGAAGTGTGTTTTAGGCTTTTAGCAATTATCTTATCACGTTATAAATTGTTGTTGTTAATTATAGATTTTCCTCTATATATTTTATATCTCACCCGCCTTTATTAGGCCTCTTCGATTAGCTTTCCATTTATACTAAACATCAAGATAAATTTTAATGTTTTGTTTATATGCGGCCTTACCTATTCCTCCCCTAGTCCGAGAGTAGGCGGTCCTAACTTGAAAACCGAAGTTAAACAACGTTGAGCCCATTCAACTTTTATTTTCGTTAAGTTTAAATCATTTGCTCTGTAAGAGTTATTAAATTAATATTTTTTTTAGTAGATATTTTATGAAAGATTTTCTTTGAATAGTCTTCGTGCTGTTTCAAAGATGAACTAACGTTTGGTTTATTTATGCTACGCAGTTTGCGCTCTATCGTTACGATAGAGAAAGAGAGAATCACGGTTTCACTTTGCAGAAAGAGTAAATCGATTTTGACGTTTTGTTCATTCTTCTTTCAAACTGAAATGTTTTACAGTAAATACTAATTTAAAGGAACTTGTTAATTTTCAATTTCTTAGTCCTTTCAGTTTTTTCCTTTGGTCAAATAACCTGTTTATTGACGAAGGGTGAGTGGGCTTTTCTCTTCTGTGTGAAATCAAGAGAGAGAGAGAGAGAGACGGAGAGAGAGAGAGGAAGAGAGAACGTTCCGATCTTTATTCTCGTCCCAAGCGACGACTCGAGTCAGTTTTTTTTTACTCTCGTCCCAAGTCTCTGTACAGGGATAAAGGATAAAACGTTTTTAGTTTTTATTCTCGTCCCAAGGCACTGTACGGTGAGAGATTGAAAACGTAGTTTTTAATGAACTAGTGTTTAGTCTCCTCCCCAGTCACTGATCCTTTTAACTTTATATATTTCCGTTTTATTCGATATATATGTTTACTGATTTTTGCTTGTATTAATGTGCTTACATTATACGACTTATTTCGCAATTATAACCTTTTGATGTAGGGGAGAATTGCGTGCTTCAGGTAGAAATCAGTTTTATTCATGCCTAATGTGAAATTATTGAAAAATACGATTTCAGTGAAGTAAGTGCAAAAACAGAAAATCGTAGTGATAAAGTGATAATTGCGCAAAGTGTTTTTTAGTGTTGCGACCGAGGGTTCGTCTGTTCGTTCTTGTCGTTCACCTAGTCCGAGACCTCTTTCAGGCTCCCATGCTACCAGGGAGAAGTAATGTCGTAGGACTTATGGGACGAGAGGCTTTAACCAACGAACAAACGTTCCCTCTATGGTATCGGGCGTGTCTAGCAAGATCGCCCCTACCATAAGACGAGCGAGGCTGTTTTTCTCCTCGTCATCCGAAGGCTTCTCGCAAAAGAAATCTTGGAGCAAAGTTTCTAGACCCTTAAAGCGGAAGTCAGTCCATTCAGGACAGGTCCAGCATCCTGGCTGTAGCCATGGGGACAGCTCTGACCCTTTGCAGTCGTCGGAAGACGGTTCGCTTATTAAACGCAAGCGTAACACGGGATCCGAGGGTCGCGGTAAAGGCAATGTTTTGCCAACACAGACGTTACCGTCGTCTCGGCCCGTCCCGACTCCTGTTGATCCTAAATGGGTTGTCCTGCAGGACATGCAGACTAAGCTTGCCTCCCTTATGGAGAAGTATGACGTTGAGCAGGTTCACGATGAACCTTCGCTTTCGAGTCGCCGTTACACTAAACGAGACTCTGGCTGTCAGCCGCCCAAATGAGCATTTACTCGTCCGTTTGACATTATGAAACGTGATGTCGGTAGTTTGTCACGTCAGTCACGTGACTTGGATCCTTACTCGCTGCAGTCCCGTGTTGACTTTCAGCCGCTGCCGCAGCCTCGTGTTGACGTTCAGCCGCTGCCGCAGTCTCGTGTTGACGTTCAGGACGTTCGCCAACCAGCTCAGTTGCCATGTTTTGACGTTGAACGTCAAGCACCGCAGTCAAGAGTTGTTTTAACTGCTCTATCTAGGCAGTCAAGGCAGTCTCGACTTGACGTCGAGCGTCCTCCCGCACCTGTTGTTGTTGCTGGTCAGTCCTTTAAGCAGTTACATGACGTAGCGTCCTTGACTGCTACTGATGCTCCTTTGCGTGTGGACTCTGCTTGTCAAGCATTGCCACCACGGCAGGTCTCTCCCTTGCTTGAGACTCGGCAATTGTCGGACGAGGTTCCTTCAGATGAGGAAGTTGCTGATCCCCCTCCTACTGATATTCCCTTGGGGACTCTGTCAGACGGAGAGGAGCCTAAAGCTGCTCAGCCCTCTATGGACTTTAAATAAATCATGCTGATTTTTAAGGATCTTTGTCCGGACCATTTTGTAACTGCTGCTCCTCGTTCGCCTAAACGTCAGAGTTTACACTAGGCCTAGCTACTTCGAAGCCGTTGTTTTCTAAGCTAGTGCTCTCTCGCTCTTCTAAGAGAGCTTTACGTTTGCTAGGCGACTGGTTGATCACCAGGAGGAGTTTGGGGGAGACAGCCTTTGCTTTCCCTCCTTTTAAACTGGCTTATAGAGCGAGCGTCTGGTATGACACGGGAGAAGTTCTCAGCTTGGGAGTTCCTGCCTCTGCCCAGATAGACTTCTCAAGCCTCATAGACTCTCCCTGGCGCCTGGCCATGAGACGCTCCAAGATTTTATGGTCGGCTTCAGAGCTAGACCATCTCCTGTTAGGAGTTTTTTTTTTTGAGCGTTTGAAGTTTTGCTGTACAATTATGTCATGCATAAACAAGGCTATCAGGGATGGCTCCAATGATCTGACAGCCACGTTCTCTGCAGGAACAAGACTATCAGGGATGACTCCAATGATCTGGCAGCCACGTTCACTGCAGGAGTACGTAAGATGCAAGTGCGCTCAATGTGTTCATTGTCAAGACAAACTTCACGATGAAGTCTACCAAGCTGTCTTGACAGCATTAAGGGAAGGCGACTGGATGGTCTCTCTCGACCTTCAGGATGCATACTTCCACATCCCGATTCATCCAAACTTTCAACTACGTCTGAGGTTTGTGGACGGGAAAGTAATGTACCACTGTCGAGCACTGTACTCCGACCTCATTCCTGCTCCTCTTGTTTTTACAAGGCCCTTGCAAAATGTAGCAAGCTTTCTACATTATTTGAGGATTCAGAGCTTCCCTTTATTTTGACGACTGGCTAATCAGGGCGTTCGTCATTATATCGCTGTCTGGAGAGCCTCTAATGGACATTAGACCTAACCAAGGAGCTAGGTCTCATAGTGAACGTAGAGAAGTCGTAACTTACAGTATCCCATCCCAGACTATTTTTTTTTTTGGGAATGGAGATACAGTGTCTGATTTTTCGACCCTTTTCGTCTCCCGCAAGAATGGAACAAGCTCTGTTAAAAGTCCTTCACTTGCAAGAGAAAAACAGTTGCTCTGTAAGAGTTTGAACTAGCCTCGTGGGAACTCTTTCATCGCTGGAGTAGTTTATCTCTCTGGGGAGACTCAACCTATGCCCTTTCCTATTTCACCTAAACATTGGAACAAGGAGAAGGGCTTAGTGAGTATCTCTTTCCCAATCTCCAACTCAGTCTAGACATGTCTGACTTGGTGGGACAGCAACATCAGACTTCAAGAAGGTCTTTCTCTTGCGATCAAGAACCCAAACCATGTGTTGTTTTCAGATGCAGTGGATTTGGGTTAGGGAGCTCCACTGGACAGTCTGGAAGGCTCGGTTCTTTGATCCACGGATCAGAAGGAACTCCTTTTAAGGCAGTAACATCTCTCCTTTGGCGAGATTTGTGCAGAAATGAATGTCTTGGCGGACGGCCTCAGCAGAAGAGGACAAGTCTTCTCCATGGAGTGGACGTTGCATAAGACTGTGTGCGAGAAGCTATGGATGACAGGGGGTCTACCCACCATAGATCTTTTTGCTACTCTCTCTGACAAAGAGGCTCTCGACTTACTGCTTTCCAGTTCCAGATCCAGAGGCAGCTCACATAGACGCTTTCCTGCTGGACTGGTCTCACCTGGACGTTTATGCCTTTCCACCTTTCAAGATCCTAGACAAGGTGCTGCAGAAGTTCACCTCTCACAAAGGGACCAGGTTGACATTGGTTGCTCCACTCTGGCCCGCGAGAGAGTGAGTAACAGAGGTACTTCAATGGCTGGTAGACGTTCCAAGGAGTCTACCTTTAAGGATGGATCTCTTACGGCAGCCACGTAAGGAGTCTTCATCAAAGCCTCCCCGCGCTTCGTCTGACTGCCTTTAGACTATCGAAAGACTCTCAAGAGCTAGAGGATTTTCGAAGGGGGCAGCCAGAACGATTGCGAGAGCTAGGAGAGCATCTACCATCAAGGTCTATCAGTCGAAGTGGGAAGTCTTTAGAGACTGGTGCAAGTCATCATCCATTTCCTCTTCCAGTACCTCTGTAGCCCAAATTGCAGACTTTCTCCTACATCTGAGAAATGTTCGCTCCCTCTCAGCGCCCACTATTAAGGGCTACAGGAGCATGTTGGCGTCTGTGTTCAGACATAGAGGCTTAGATCTGTCCAATAATCAAGATCTTCAAGATCTCCTTAAGTCCTTCAAGACCTCTAAGGAGCGTCGTATGGCAACTCCTGGATGGAACTTAGACATGGTCCTAAGGTTCCTAATGTCCGACAGGTTTGAGCCATTACATTCAGCCTCCCTGAAGGATCTTACCCTCAAGACGCTTTTCTTAGTGTGCTTGGCTTCGGCTAAAAGGGTCAGTGAGATCCATGCCTTCAGTAGGAACATCGGCTTTTCTACAGATAAAGCCACATGTTCACTTCAGCTTGGTTTTCTTGGCCAAAAATGAACTGCCTTCTCGTCCTTGGCCTAAGTCATTTGATATACCTTGCCTGTCAGAGATCGTAGGCAACGAGCTTGAAAGAGTGCTGTGTCCAGTTAGAGCTCTGAAGTTTTATTTAGCTCGGACTAAATCCTTACGAGGTGGATCTGAGGCTTTGTGGTGCTCAGTTAAGAAGCCTTCATTGCCTATGTCAAAGAATGCTTTGTCATATTTTATTAGATTTTTAATCCGAGAGGCTCATTCTCACTTGAGTGAAAAAGATCGTTGCTTGCTTAAGGTTAAGACGCACGAAGTAAGAACTATAGCAACTTCTGTGGCCTTTAAGCAAAACAGATCTCTGCGAAGTATTATGGACGCGACCGTTTGGAGAAGCAAGTCGGTATTCGCGTCATTTTACTTAAAAGATGTCCAGACTCTTTATGAGGACTGCTACACACTGGGTCCATTCGTTGCAGCGAGTGCAGTATTGGGTAAGGGTTCTACCATTACATTCCCTTAATCCCAATATCCTTTTAATCTTCTCTTGAAATGTTTTTAATTGGGTTGTACAGAAGGCTAAGAAGCCTTTCGCATCCTTTTTGATTTGGCGGGTGGTCAAATGTCACTTCTTGAGAGGGCCCAGATTAAGGGTTTTGATGAGGTCCTGTTGTATGGGTTGTCGCCCTAGATACTTCAGCTCCTGGGAGTCTTTCAGCATCCTAAGAGGATGGCTGGGCTTCGTGAGGAAAGCGGACTAACAAGGCAGAGTAATCGTTAGAGTCAGCTTCCTTACCAGGTACCTATATTTATTTGGGTTTTGTTATGATATAACTGTCAAAAACTCTAAGCATATACGCCGTAAACTGTAATAATACTGGTCTCTACCCACCACCATGGGTGTGAATCAGCTATTATATATTCACCGGCTATGTTTAATATTTAAAAATGATATTTTGATTATAAAATAAATTTTTGAATATACTTACCCGGTGAATATATAAATTAAAGGCCCCCCCTTCCTCCCCGATAGAGACCCAGCGGGATGAGAAGAACTGGAGCTGTTTACATGTATATGCGATATCTGGCCGATAGTCGGTGCTGGTGGGCACACCCGCTACCTTCATGGCGATCGCTCGCGAGTTTTTTGAATTCTGTCGAGTCGTCGAAGACGTCAGCTATTATATATTCACCGGGTAAGTATATTCAAAAATTTATTTTATAATCAAAATATCATGATTATTGGCGCGCGCGTAAGAGCATTGGCGTGCACGCAAGAGCATTGGCGCTCGTGCGCGAGGTAGACCATCAGCGCCCGCACACGGAAGATCGTCGGCGCTCGCGCGTGCAGAAAATCAAAGGCGCGCACACGGGAGACCATCGGCGTGCGCGCAAGAGCATTCGCGCTAGCGCACACGGCAGACCATCGGCACCCGTGCACGGAAGATTGTCAGCGCGTGCGAGTAGAAGACTGTTGGCATGCGAGCGCAAGACCATTGGCGCTCATGGGCGCAGAAAATCGTCGGCACGCGCGCGGGACACCATCGGCACGTGCGTGTGGAAGATTGTCGGCGCGCGCAGAACACTGTTGCCGTGTTCGCGGAAAATCATTGACACGCGTGCAGGAGACCATAGGCGCCCGCGCGGAAAATCATCGGGGCGCGCGCAGGAGAACATAGCCGCGCGGAAGATCGTCGGCGTGCGCGTGTGGAAGACTATTGGTGCGCGCGGAGGATCGACGGCGCGCGCGGGCAGAAAATCATCGGGGCGCGCGCAGGAGACCGTCGGCGCCTGTGCAAGAGCGTTGGCGCGTGCGCAAGAGTATTGGCGCTAGCACGCGCGGGAGACCATCGGCGCCCGCGAGCGGAAGATCGTCAGCGCGTGCGAGTAGAAGACTGTTGGCGTGCGAGCGCAAGACCATTGGCGCTCGCGCGCGGAAAATCGTCGGCACGCATGCGGGAGACCATCGGCACCCTCACGTGGAAGATTGTCGGTGCGCGCGCGGAACACTGTTGCCACACGCATGCAAGGCTATTGGCGCGCGTGTGTGAGACCATAGGCGCCCGCGCGAGGAAGATCGTCGGTCGCGTGCAGAAAATCATCGGGGCGCGCGTGGGAGACCATAGCCGCCCGCATGTGGAAGATCGTCGGCACGCGCGCGCATGGAAGACTGTTGGCGCACGCGTGCGGAATACTATTGGCGCGTGCGCTGGAGACCATCTGCACCCGTGCGCGCACAAGACTGTCGTAGAGTGCGCACGCGCGGAAGACTGTTGGTGCGCGCGCGTGAAGGTAGCGCTAGTTGGTTAGCAGGTCAGCTGGTAGGACGACCAGTGGTAGGATGATCAGGAACTAGATTGTGCCCTTTAAAAAGGACGAGCATCCACCGATGGGGTCTGTAAACAGGTCCGCGTTAGAGTCCAGGACTGAAGTCCAAAGGACTACGTTGCAGCGCAAGGTTGCGCTGGTAGATCGGTAGGTCAGCTGGCAAGACGATTAGGAACTGGGATGTGCCCTTTGGAAGGGCAAGCATCCACCGATGGGGACTGTAAAAAGGTCCGCATTAGAATCCAGGACCGAAGTCCAAAGGACTACGATGCAGCGCAAGGTTGCGCTGGTAGATCGGTAGGTCCTGGTAGGTCTGCTGCGCTGGTAGGTCTGCTTGATCCTCCGAAGAGATGTCTCTATGAGTGGCCTCTCTCGCGAACGAGAGAGGTGAATACTTAGTAGAAGAGACTTGACACCCATGATGACGCCCGTGAGGGCCGGTGGATTAGCAAGCTGACCTTTAACAGTAGCGATCCCCTAAAGAGGAATCTCTATGAGTGGCCTCTCTCACGAACGAGAGAGGTGAACACTTCGTAGAAAACACTAGAATACGCCCATTGAGGGCCGGAGGATCAGCAAGCTGACCTTTAATAGTAGCCATCCTCCGAAGAGGAGGAGTCCTCAGCCTTACTATCCTGTCGTCTGATGGAAAGGCTTTGTGGAGATTGGTGTCCAATATCATGCCTAGATATACCAGTTGTAGAAATGGAGGCAGAGAAGACTTCTCGGGGTTTACCATGATCCCTAGATCTTGGCAACGTCCCAGAAGCTTGTCTCGGTGTCGAAGAAGGGTCGACTCCGAGTCTGCCAGGATCAGCCAGTCATCCAGATAGCGGAGGAGACAGGATGCCGATCCTGTGTGTCCACAAATATATCAGGGTGGACACTCTGGTGAATACCTGAGGTGCTGTGGAGAGACCGCATACAGCCCCTTGAACTGGTGGATCTTGTTGTCTAAGCTGAACCTAAAGTACTTCCTGGAAGACGGATGGATTGGGATCTGGAAGCATGCGTCCTTCCGATCCAGTGTACACATAAAGTCTTGCGGTCTCACTGCAAGTCTGACCGTGTCTGCTGTCTTCATGTTGAACGGAGTTTGTTTGACAAACTTGTTCAGGGATGCGAGGCCGATGACGGGTCTCCAGCCTCCAGACGCCTACTTTATGAGAAAGGGTCAACAGAGAGAGCCTGGGAAGCCGTCGACGACCTCCTGGAGAGCATTCTTCTTGAGCATGGTCTCGAATTCTGCCCAAAGGGCTAGCCCCTTTACCCATCCCATGGCATAGGAGCTCAACGCCACTGGATTCGCTGTCAGGGGCAGAAGAGACGTTAAGAACGGGATGCGATATTCCTGACTGATCATGGAGATCGTCCAGGAATCGGACTCTAGTTGCTGCCACCTAAATGCGCAACTTGCCGGCATCCCCCCACTGGTGGACATGCAGGGGGATTGCCAATCCTAGTGCTCGCGGCCTTGGCCACTCCCTCTAGGATTCTTGCCTTCCCTGTAGGACTTCACGTCCTCCTAGTCTCTGACAGGAAAGGGCTACTGGTTGGACACGTTTGTCTTTGCTGCCGCTACCGGTTCCGTCGTCTTGGATTGGCGAGGTTGTTGAGAAGCTGGAGGTTTGTAGGGCTTATATGTAAGAGCTCTTAGGAGAAGAGAATCGTGGTTCGATTTCTTCCACCTCTCAGCTGCCTGTTCCGTACCCTTGGGCTCAAACAGACTCTTTCCCAAGATGGAAGAGTGTCTGAGCCTACAGGTATCCACGGCTGGAACCTTCGAGTGGAACCTCTCGGCCACCGCATCACGTTTCAAGATTGAGTTTGCCCACAAGTTCGAAACTTAGTGGGCCAGAAACTCGATGGTACGTGTGCCCGAGAGGAGGAAGGGCTTTCCTGATGCTCTCCTTGGCCGGTCCCCGGGTTGCAGCAGGATGCCCAGAGACCATAGCCAGACATCCAGCCACGAAGTGGCCTGTATGGCAAAACCGCGACCTTTTCCTGGCTCAGGAATGTCGCCTGCCGGCTAGAGAGTCTCTCAAGTGAGACTCCCCTGGAAGGCTCTTCCACGGTGTGGTGCTGTGAATCATGCTGCTCTCTTCCTGGTGAACTGGCAGCAAAGTCACTGTACCCAAGGTTCTACTAGGGGGAACTCTTATAGTCCTTCGATTCCCTCCTAGGAGGGATACGTAACTTCAACAAAGAAGTCTGAGGGGTCTTCTCTCCCTAACACGGGGCGATTTTCCTGCTCGAGGTGGGGTTTCTCCCATTGGTGAGGTGGGAGGAGGTTTCACCTTGGTAGAGGGAGCACGCTGGTGCTCGTGCGATGGAAAAACCCCAGGGGTCGCACGCGAGAGACGCTGGCGCTGGGAAAAATCCAGGGGTCGCGCGCGAGAAACTGTTGAAAACATTCTCGCGTGGGTGCACTGGCGAGACATCACCGGGTGAGCAGGAATCAGATTGAAGAGCTCGTGAAAAATGTCGGCGCGTGGGCGCGGCTGTCAGCGTGCACGCGTACGAGGTTGTTGGTGCTTGAAGATCGTCGGTGCTTGTGCGTGAAAGAAGATCGACAGCGCTAAAGATCGTCGGGGCTTGAGTGCGCAAGAAGATCATTGGAGTTTGCGCGCGAAAGAAGATCGTCAGCGCTTGCGCACGTAAGAAGATCGTTGACGCTTGTGCGCGTAAGAAGATCGTCGGCGCTTGTGTGCGTAAGAAGATCTTCGGTGCTCGCGCGCGTAAGAAGATCGTTGGCGCGGGGAACCATAGGAGCCTGAGCGCGAACGATCGTTGGAGCTTACGTGCGTAGGAAGATCGTCAGCGCTTGCGCGCGTAAGAAGATCGACGGTGCTCGAAGATTATCGGCGTATGCACGCGTAAGAAGATCGACGGCGCTCGAAGATCGTCGGCACTTGTGCGCGTAAGAAGATCGTCAGCGCTCGCTCGTTAGAGAAGATCGTCGGCTAAGACGATCGTTGGCGCTTGAAGATCGTCGGCACTTGAAGATTGTCGGCACTCGAAGATTGTCGGTGCTTGCGCACGCAAGAAGATCTTCAGCGCTAGCGCGCAAAAGAAGATCATCGGCGCTAGCGCGAGAACGAAGATCGACGGCGCTTGTGCGCGTAAGAAGATCATCAGCGCTAACACGTAATCAGCGTTCGCTCGTGAAGAAGATCGTCGGCCAAGATTATCGTCGGCGCTTGCGCGCGTCAGAAGATCGTCGGCGCTTGCGCGCGTCAGAAGATCATCGGCACTTGCGCGCGAAGAAGATCATCAGCGCTAGCGCGCGAAGAAGATCGTCAGCACTAGCGCGTAAGAAGATCGTTGGCACTAGCGCGCAAAAGAAGATCGTTAGCGTAGGAAGATCATCGGCGAGCATAGGAGCGCGAGCGCGCTAAGATAAAGGACGATCCGGAACTGGGACGATCAGGAGTGGAACAGGATTCCCTGGATGGAAATCTCAGGAACAGCGGGAACAGTAGGCGAGCGCTTGCGCACAATTGCGCGTAAGCGCGCAGGAAAACGGAGCGCAGGGCGATACCTGGCACTTAAGGGGCTTACTCACAGTGTGAGAAAGCCCCTTTTGCGTCGAAGGGACCGGTGCCCGTTGGAAAACGTGTTGCGTAGGCACCCACAGCGTCAGCAGCTAGGAACGGAGATGGCAGGTCAGCAGGACTAGGAGACGGCGAACTGCGGAGAGGTCCCAAACCACTGGCTGGTCTGAACAGGAACAGTCCTCCGAAGAGGAGTCTCTATGAGTGGTCTCTCTCGCGAACGAGAGAGGTGAACACTTCGTAGAAGAGACTAGAAGACACTGATGATGGCGCCCCAAAAGGGCGTTGGATCAGCAAGCTGACCTATAAGGAGAAATCCTCCGAAGAGGAGTCCTTATGAGTGGCCTCCCTCGCGAACGAGAGAGGTCACAAGATCTAGCAGCTGCTCAGCCCCTCGAGCATGGTTACAAGAGCGGTCACTCAGCACCAAGAGCATAACCGCCCGAGGACCAGGAAAAAACCATCCAGGAAATATTAAGGTAAGAGAAGTTCCCCCCCCCTGCAGGGGAAAAAACTCATACCTGGGAAGGAAACCTCCCTCGGAAGGGAAGTTACCCACCCCTGGAGGCGAACCTCCTGAGCGTTCTAAGATGAACTAAAGAGCTGACAGTTGTCACGGGAGAACTTCTAAGAGAAGGGAACACGCCCATAACGACGTCCTTGAGAGGCGGCAGCAACAGCAGACTCCCAAGGCACAAACAGGGCAGCTCTGCTTCGTTGGCACATTAAGCAAACGAAGAAACCAGATCGTATTGGAAAAAAATAAAATAAATAATTAGTTAACAAAAATTCCCCCGGAAGGAACTCCGAAGAGAAACCCCGAGGGAATAGAACGTAAGAATTACAAATAAGGTATGCGCCCTCCTCCCCCACTGACATTCAGAGGAGGAGGGGGAGGGCGGAGAACTGTAACAAAAAGAGAATTATAACAGAATTATAAATATGTAATTCATTTAAGAATGTTCACAAAGAAAGAACAACTGAACCCCGAGGGGAAGTGTTCTTTACAGAAGCTGAAAAGTTAACAAATACAATTAGATTTCATTGAAAACAATTGAGACAAATAAACGGAATAGGGAAGGGAAGTGTTCTTTACAGAAGCTGAAAAGTTAACAAATACAATTAGATTTCATTGAAAATAATTGAGACAAATATACGGAATAGCAACTCAACCCGCAACAGGAAAGAAGCTACCGTAATAGTATGTAGTAGTAGTAAAAGGGTGAACGACCTCGAGTAGAGAGAGAGAGACCATAGTCAATCTAAACTCCCACGTTCCCTTCGCTGAGAGTCCAAGTTCCCCGCAGGGAAAGAGGAACAGCAGAGAAAACAGATGAATGGAGAAAGTCCAGCGATGAGGATTCCCCACGCCGGCCGAATATCGGAAGCCGAAGGAACGACCGAAGGACCAAGAGACCGTTCCCCACGAAGTGCAACCGCGGTGGCCTGGGACAACGCAGTGACGTTGACGTACACTACACACACAGCACAACACTGAAAAGGAAACTTACTAATTTCTATACTCAAATATATACGTAAACATAAAGAATGTTTACATATATATTAAGTATAAGAAAAGCAAGTAATTAAGTACTGTAAAGACAAAACATTAATGGCTGCCAAACGAGGGCGGGAGCAGACACGTCTGCCCACCGCCTGAGCCAAAAGCGAAGTGGATCAGTTCACTGGTGTGTGGGGTGTGGGGGGTGGGGGAGGGGTAGCTAGCTACCCCTCCCCTACCCCCTCGCTAACTAGCGCGGGTTAGTTAACCCTCGTTAAAAATCTAATGGCTCGTGATTTCAGCTATGCCGAAAGTAAAACCCTATGTAAATAGCGTGGTTTGTATTTCGGTTACGGAACAAACACAAAATAACACAGAGCTACGAAAAACACGTCCGAACGTTCACGGGTGCTAACAAGGAATGATGGGAGAAGGATAGGTAGTGGTGGTGGTGGGGAGGGGGCAGTAGCTGTAGTGAACGACACCTCGTAGTTTCGGGGGATTTTGAGGAGGGAGAAGTCTAATTAGAAAGGGACCTCTGGTAGTGGTACCACTCGCCCCAGTTTTAATACCGACACCCTTTATGGGTGAGCGAGCTGGGTATATTCCTGGCATTCCATGCAACTTTTTTCTCTGGTATATTTAGCAGTATTTATACCTTTGAAATGGTGCTTTAAGGAGAATTTCACTGGGGGACACAGGTCCCTCGCCCAGAAATAGATTTTTCCTACGTCAAAATCCCTTTTTTATTCCAGTTACAGAACAAATGCCAAATTTGGAAGTAATTTGTATTTTTCAATACAAAACTTTTGCTGTTTATACAAACTTTCCCGCCAACCCTTAGCTGTTTATACAAACTTTCCCGCCAACCCTGTCCCTCTCGAAGTCCTACCTCCAAGTAAAGTAAAGCACAGCCATAGGTGTGTGAGTGAAAGGGGTAGCTTGCTAACCCATACCCCCACTAACTAGTGGGATAGGTAGTTAACCCTAGCTAAATTTTTTTCTCAATTGATGACCTTTTACAGATTTAGCCTTCCCTTGTTATCGCTGGTCCTCCGTCGAAGGAAAGCTTGTTCGAGTTGCTGCAGTTGGGAGCAGAGAGGAAGTGCACACTAGCTTCATTAGAGGGGGATCTTGATCTTCCTTCGAGAGGCTTGTAAGGTTTTGTACTGGAGGAGTCTCAGCTTACATGCCCGGCAGTTTCTCCAGCCCGTCTCCAACATCTCCGACTTTGCCTGCCGCAGTTCCAGCCAGCGCACCGACTATGGTGCTAGCCCTTGTTCTGAGTTCGCTCAACCTGCGGAGGGGGCCAAAGTCCGAGGCTTGTTCCTGTTGCTCTTGAGGGACACCTTTCCCGTTTGCAGGTTAGGTCCTCCCAGGAGTGGTCTCCGCCATGCGGGACTTTGTGAAAGCGGCCGGCTTCGCCCATGCCTTTCTATAGGCCTTCGGAGTGTGGCTCGGCAGATGATGTTGCTTGCACCCAGTGAGTTTGATGCACTCCCATTCTGCCTTGCCCTGTTCCTGCTTTGGAGTCAAGGAGTTCTCTTCGCTCTTCAGAGTGAGTCTGGACGAACGATCGCACCATCTTTGTTTGAGCATGCTGGGCATGGCAGACACATCACCATTGATCAGGGGCTGCCACCCTCATCTCGCAGCACTGACAGAAGCATCGTCCAGAACGTCCGTCACGATCCAGAAAGATCGCTGTCTTCCAGATCCTGCATTGGTTCAGCGAGTGACCCAGGCCCAGAGCGCTTCCAGGCTTCGTTATGAGAGCAGTCTCCTCCTCCTCATGTTCCAGCGCGTGACCAGGCAGCATGCAAACCAGTTCCAACTCATCAACGAGGTCCAGCCCATGACTACTCGCCAACCCGGCGCTACGTGCCACGTGAGTTCCTTTCTTAGGGCTCCTGGCTTCCTAAGCGTGATCACCCACCTGCTCGTGACCGTGACGCATCCTCTTCTGTGATCCAGTTCTAGGTTACAATTGCACATCTTGTGAGCATCCAGTAGCACCCAGTGATGCAGCATCCAGTAGCACCCAGTGATGCACCTGTTCATGACTACCCAGCAGTGCGCAACCACCCAGCAGAGCACAATCACCCAGCAGTGAGTGATCGCCTAGAAGCGAGTGATCGCCAAGTAGCGGGCATCCACCCAGCAGCGCCCACCCACCCAGGAGCGCGTACCCACCAAAACAGTAGAGCGCGCCCATCCACCCAGTAGAGCACGCCCACCCACCCACCCACCCAGTAGCATGCTGGTCACTCACCCACCCACCCAATAGCGCGCGCCCACCCACCCACCCAGTAGCGCGCGCCCACCCACTCAGTAGCGCGCAACCACCCAGTAGTGCGCAACGACCCAGTAGCGCGCACCCACCCACTCGGTAGCGAGCAACCACCCACTCAGTAGAGCGTGCCTACTCACTCAGTAGCGCGCATCCACTCACTCAGTAGCGTGCGACCACCCCGTAGCGCGCAACCACCCAGTAGCGCGCGACCACCCAGTAGAGCGCGACCACCCACTCAGTAGCGTGCAAACACCCAGTTGTGCGCGACCATCCAGTAGTGCGCGACCACCCAGTTGAGCGCGACCACCTAGTAGCACGTGACCACCTAGTAAGCATGTACCAGCAGTCTCGAATAGCACACTTTGGATCCCGTTGGAGACTTCTGTTCCTTCGAAGCTCTCTTCTCCTCCTTCCGACCTAAGGCGAAGTTCCGTTCTGGTTCCACCACAGGAACATCAGTCCCTGATGATTGTGTTACCTATTTGATCTAAGGTGCACATCCTTCTTGACGCCGCAGAGATGCTGCAGCAAGTTTTCTCCCAGTTGAAGATGACAGCCATGATGCCATCCAAGAAGAGGAGAAGGTAGAGGCATCCTACTCCTCCTCCAGGCAACACCTTTCACCCCTGTACAAGCCGGGGTTCGAGATCCCCTAAGGAGATCTCTAACTAAATCCTACCAGCTGTCTCCCATTGAGATCGCCACTCCAGGCCAGCGAGCTTCCTCAGTGGTAGCAGAGCATCCTTCACTGGTCTCTCCACCCAAAAATACTTCCAAATCCTCCAGATGCAGGGAGAATGCAAGACCTTCCCTGTTGGTAGAGTTCCTTTCCCTCTCCCAGGGAGAGTAAGGACTTGAAGTCTATGCTGAAGAACCACTCTGTGAGAATGTCGACCCAGCCTCTGGAGAGGGTACACAGCTCTTCAAGTTTTGCGGTAACGACGATGGCAAAGGAGGCTCCCTCAACATCTAGGGAATCCTCCAGGCACTACAAAGATGACTGCGACCCACCCCAGGCTCCTATGGTTGAGAGCTCTTGGGTGGATGAGGACCAAAATTAAGAGTATGATGACACCCTTCCCAGGGCAGCGAGTTCAAGATATTCGGAGGCCGAGGAGAGAGAATCCGACCATGCGTTCTGGCAGGTGCTGACCTTCATGAGCATTATCAATGGTGTGGACGACCCTTCTACAGTTCTGCCAGAAGCGAAGGACACGGTACTAGACCATTTGTATGGCACCCAGGGACTCTCCAAGACCAGTGCAGCTTGGCCCTGGTTGAGGGGGTTGAAGGGGGCCAGGAAGAAGGCCCTCTTGCAGATCGCAGGGACTTTGAAGTCTTTCCGTGCCAGCAACTCCTCTAAGCTTTTACCTCGCCCTTTCATACAGCAGAAGAGGTATTATGAGGTAACCAAAGAGAAACTGTCGGCCATGACTCTGGACCCATCATTGAGGCATTGATGAGGAGTGTTTCGTGCGAGAAACTCTCTAGCCTTCCTGTCACCTTCTTAGCGACTGACACCCTAAATATGGAGAAGGTTGCGAAGTTCGCCTTGCTAGCAACTTCATGGCTCGATCTGTGGCTAGGGTTAGTGGGCCATCTCATCAAGGTGGAGGACTGGTCTCAAAGAGTGCAACAGAAAGTACATGTAAACTTTTCTGTCGTTGGGAACCAGAACCATGGAGTTCTTTGCTCAACAAGTGGTCAACTTGTGGGCAAACTTGATCCTCAGGCAATTGGACTTGATAGTAGAGAAGTTCCTAAGGCAGAAGTGGCATGGCTTAGAAACTTGACAATGGAGGGTCCATCATTGTTCAACACAGATGTCTAGAAGGCCGCGGAGTACTGGAGGAAGTCAAGCCAGGACTCTCCTTTAGAGGGCATTGACCTGTAGATCCTATGGATTGGCTCCTGCACCCTTGTGTAATCTGCTATAGAAATACATACTTGTTGCATCCACCCCTGGTGAGGTGGAATTAGGTAACATCTATGGATGGAAGAATCCTATGATTTTTAAGAATTCTTACTCCTGGTGAGGTGGGATTAGGTAACATCTATGGATGGTTCAAAGAATCCTATGATTTCTAAGAATTCTTACCTAGACTAATCACATTGCTTGTATCGCACAATCACACGGAATGCTCAGGCTATTAATGTGAGCGAGGTGTCAGGATGTTCCTTCTTAAGCGTGTGTAGCATGGTTGGAACCTCAAGTCAAAAGCCAGCCAGTTGCTTAGGACTTCTACCCACCTTAGGGGTGAGTCTTGTCTAATAAAGAGCAAAATAGTTTGTCTTTAGTGACGGAACAAATGACAATTTTTAAGTAATTTGTATTTTTCCTTAAGATACAAACGTTGAGCTCTTATACAAATTTTACCTGCCATCACCTATCCCACTGCAAGTCTTGCCTACAATCAAAAATTAAAAGTGACGGGACAAGACAGGTGTGTGTGAGCAGGGTAGCCAGTACTACCATCTACCACTCTGCTAGCTAGCGGTGGGGTAGTTACACCTCGCTAAAAGTCTTATGGCCATTTTTCCAGCTTTTCTGAAAGTACTCTTATATTCCTCAATAAAGAGCTTAAGGTTTATATCGTTACAAAAAGTGCAAATTTATTTAAATTTGTCCTATAGTATTGATATTGGTCTCCAGAGTTATTTTAGAAATTGTTGTAATTTGTACATCACAATCTCTATAACTATCGGCCCTCACATCCCTAAGGCTGCAGGGTGTTGTTTATACAACTATCAAGTTTAAAGTTACTCACAGGACCAATAAAATACGTTGGACACAAATTTAAAGTAGAGGGTACAGAAATGATATATCATTGGTATTGGTGAAAAATGTAACTTTGTACATTAGGCAGTGACTTCTCCCCAATCTTTAACCACCAATGAGCACAGCTCTTGTTACTTTGGTAATTATGCGAAAGAAACTATGCAGAAATTTTTTTGCTGCTTCTCGAACAAAGCTCATTGTGTGGATGAAGCATAAGTTACAATATATAAATTTCACCTGATTTTTACAATTTAGGAATTAGAGCAGATTGTTGAAATTTGTAATTGAATAAGCAATCTATAAACATACCTTTGCAAGTCTTTTCTATCACTGACCAAATGTCTTCAGGTCTTGAAACAGGAGACAAGATACTGTACCCTACATCTTGTCTAAAATATTTCCTTTCCTGCATCTTTTTACTACAAAAAATACTTGAGGCTGCATAAATCAAGGTGTTGTATTTTGGTAAAGATATAGTTTATATTTTTAGTAGATTTTGAAATGGTTAGAACCTACAAAACAATTTTTGTAAGGCTTCCCTTCCCCTCTTCCTTTGTGGTTAGTGATTCCTTTTATATGTATGATAAAGAAATAGCAGTTCACTAGTCACCAGGTTACACTCAACACCCTCTGGTGGCAGGTATGTAATATCATTAAACAACTAGTTTAGAACTGAGGGGTCAATTCTGTCCTTGAAGCATTTTGTGAAGGAAAGTTATTTGTATGTTCTAAGACTTTTAATATTGTACATTATTAGAATGTAGAATACAGTTAACCTTTTTAATTCTGTAGTTATTCAATGAAGATTAAAGTCATATTTTTATGGCACAATGTTATTTTTTGAAGATTGAAATTATAGCAGTCTCGGTTGGTAATTTCAGCTCATGCAAAGCACTTCTGTAAACTGTAAATTATGAAATGTTTGAGAATATCTACAATATTTATGGTTTTGATGTTCAATAGAAACAATTTTAGATAAGGCATCAGTTTAAGTCCAGTACTGTAGTTACCATTACTGTATTTAAAGTGAATAATAGTACATTGTTCTCTGTTAACTCTTTAAATGACATTGAGCTTGTCTAGGAGATAATTTTGAATTATTTTGATTAACAGATGAGTGGGATTCAAGGAATTATTGTTTGTGGAGAAGCATCAGAGTCAGATGAAGAAGAGGAATTTTGTATCGTGCAAGCTCAAGGACACCAAGGTACAGTGAATTTTTGCAATTGAATTTGCTTGCATAAAGTCTTAAAAAGATACATGGGATATCTTGCAATGTCTTTCAGAATCATTGACTAATAATTGATATATAATTCAATTATTTACTGGTATGAAAATTTGTGGTTATAATACTGTAACCAAAATATTTGATGATTTCAGTTAGTGAATGGGAATTTATTTCTGTTGGAAAAATTCATTTCTACTACATTTTTTATGATATTTTATTTTTGGTCCTACACAAATACAAATAATTCACTCTTTTTTTTTATGGGATTTGTTGTTCTGGCGTAGCTGGAAAACTAGCTGTAAAATTTTTACGTGAGGTAAACAACCTGCTGCTAGTTAGCGGGGGTTATACCAACCACCCCTTTCATACACTCGGCTAGTCTATTCATCCACTTTTGCTATTGGCTTGGTGGAGTGCAAATGTTGTGTCTCTCCCATTAAAGACCTATTTAAAAACTGGCTGTAAACTAACTGTTTTCCTTTTTCAGTTGTGTTTGGTCTTACTGAGGACTGCTAAGATGCGGGTTTGTCTTGGAATCGCAGGTTGTCCTTGCATCATATTCCTGTTGGCACGGGGGACTGATCCTCACTCCCATTGGCCTGGGTGCAGACGACACTCATGCACTCAAGAGTTTCCTTTTGGAGATTGTTAGGAGTGGCCATCCTCCCAGTGGGACCGGTACGGTAGGTGACGGAACAACTCTAAACGCGATTCTTCTCCCTCAGGGTTGTCCTCGAGGTCAAAGAACTTCAGTCTTCTCATGTGTTCACCCTGCTGACTCTGCTCGTTCAGTCTCCTCCAGAGTATGAATGAATAAGAGTGATAACTGTTTGACCCCTGGACAACCCTCGGGTATGGTGGGCCTTGTCGCTTCCCCTAGTGAAGTGGCAGCACCCACCTCCCAAGGGGAGTTTCTGTCTTTTGACGCCATGTGTTAGCTTTGTCATTCCTTGGAATCTCAGGTTCCCCTTTTAAAGAATGGCTCTTGGAGATGCTGAAGCTTGGGGCACAACGAGAGAGCACATCTGTCTTTGCAGGGGTTAGCCATGGCTTTCCCCCATCCCAAGCCTCTGGAGTGGAGTTCCTCCAGAGTGTCTCGTCCCCTTAGCCGAATTGTTCTTCGCAACTTGTCACCCACAGGAGGAGTTAACTGCCGGGATCTGGCGAGCCTTGCGATCCCCTCTGGGTGGGCATAGCAGCTGATCTTGGTCAGCCAGCTGAACTTATTTAGCATGCTGGGCATATTCAACTACCTGAGCTTGCTCAGCACTCTTAGTTCCCTCAGCAAGAGAAATGCATTAGCGCCGTTCTTCCACCGTGCGAGGAAGTTCACCCTTTTCGCAAATGTGAAAGGGCTTCTTCTCTTGAGTGGTCTCCCCCTCGAGTTTCTCTTAAGAAGTCACTACGCTCGTCTATGTCTCGCTCCAGCGCTTCAAAGTTGAGCTCTTTGGAGCAACCAGATGGTGGTGGCCTCGCAGCCCCTTGCCATCGCGTCCCCAGAGCAAAATGAGTCTCAACGAGCTTCATGAATCATAACCATTTGTGGTTATTGCCTCTGGCTTCTACTCCATACACGATAGAGCAGCTTGTTCTGAAGTTTGTGAGCGATGGCAGCTCTCTTTCGCAGACAAGCCCCCTCTGCCTTGCTCGTTTCCATCTGAGCTCGTTCCTCCTCTTGCAGGTTCCCTGATGAATGTTTGCGACCCCTGTCCACAATGCTATGGCGCTTAGACGAACAGACCCTAGTTGGGCAGGAAAGTCTTGTGCGTAGGCATACACTCATCCACCACGCGCTGGCAAAGTGGGTTGGTGAGCTCCACTCGCTGACGAAGGTCTGCTCGCTCTTCTGGCTGTGCATATTACCTCAGTAGCACATACATACTTCGGTTTGCACGCCAAGAGAGGCCCTTGCTTGTCACTGGTGCACTGATGAACACTTGCCTGTTATGATTCCTTTGGCCATTCCTTCGTTCCCGAAGGACGCACCATGGTTTAAAGAGGTCATTGAGGCTATGAAACAGGAGGTTAGTGAGTCAATTCCATCTCCACTATCTAAGGCCTCGGCCAGGCCAATCCCTATATCTCTTTTAGTGTTGGGTTCACCTGGGAGCTCTGATCCACCTGTGGATCCTAGGCATAGATGTACTGCTGTGAGGCATGCTACTCCTGCAGCTTTGCTTCGTGCTCCTTCTCCTGAATGGTTGTCTAGGTATCAGAAATATCTAGACTCTAAGGTCTCCCATCCGGGCCAAGATCCTGTCTGGGAAAAACTGGGTATTATCCCAGATGAATCGACTGAGAGGAGAAGAGGTTATCGGCAAGAGATGCCTCCCCCAGATGATACCCGTCATCTAGGGACCAGCAGGGGTTTGAGATCTTCCTTACAGGAAATTACTGGTTGTCCTTAGTAGAATTTGTAGCAACTGAATCAGCCGCTACTCTCCCAGAACCTCTGTCAGTCCCTGTGGTTCCTCCACAATCCTTGCAGCCCGTGAACGTCCCTCAGAAGGAGTGTCCATCCCTTCTTGTCTTCTTCTCAGCCAAGCCCTGGGAGCAGAAGAACTTGAAGACCCTTCCAAAAAACTGGGCCTCAAAATGTCTCAAGGCTTCAGATCAATAGAAGGACATTCTTGGTTTGGTTTCGTTCTCTGTGTTATCGATGGTCTAGAACCTCACCTCTAGGTCTTGGGGCTCCTGCAAGGGATCCCGTGGATGAACCTGACCCAGTCTGGGCTCCTATGAGTGTGAGTTTAGGTCTGGATAAGTCACAAGACTACGTTTTAGATCACTCTGACGGAGTGCTGCCAATGGCTCCTTAGTCCTAAGGCTACAGCCCTAGAGTCAAACCATTTTTTCATGCATGTCTTAGATTGCACTGGTGAAGGCATAGGTTACTTCTTTCCCTTCAGGATATATGTCTGCCACTGAGCAGGAGTTCACAACCTGTACTTGGTGGATGGGGACGATTGCAACCAATCATGGCCCCTAGAAGATGCACAGAGAGATCATGGATCTACAGCTGGTTCACTCATAAACTGGTTGCAACGTCCACCCTTCCTCCTCAACCAGCCCTCTTAATCTTGAGCCAAATGGTAAAAAAGTGAAGGCTCTCTGGCTGGAAAGGGGCCAGAGCTCCTTGCTCTACACCCTTACCAGGTGGATAACTACTTATCCAACTTGAATGACTGATTTCAGCTTGCACTGAAACAATCTCCCCCTTATTAAAGAACTCAGGTTTGTATGGCTAGGAGAAATACAAATTACTGTATATTAAAAAATTTTAAGATTTTTTTAGTTCTTGTTTTTTTAAACATTTTGTTTTTATTTCAGCAAATGATTCTACGAGACCTGCCCACCTTACAAAGGATGTTGGAAGAGAAACCAGCGTGGACAAAGTGGTCCCAGTTCCACCTATGCATCCACAAAAGAAGCCACCTCATTCATTGCTGCATCAAAAATTATGTAAGTCTAATAGCTTATTTGTTCCGACACAAATACAAACCTTTGTTCTTTACTTAGGAGATGAAGTCAGCGCAAGCTCTCATACAGCTATAAAACTGTTAACAAGGAACGGTTGCTGCCAGTTGTAGTAGGAAGAAGCAACGCTCCCTGCTCACTCATACTTTCTTCACTTTGATCTCAGTCGTGATTGAAGACAGACATCACCTTCCATATTCATTGACTATGACAAATGAAACTTTTTACTATTGATTTTATTCCCATTGACGCATTACAGTCTCAGGGATTTTGTTCTTTAGTTTGAGACTTGATTAGCATACAGTAATGGCTCCATTACCTTTTTGTGTTGGTTAAAGGTAAACAACTGCATCCTAGGGGCTTTCTTTTACCTCCTTGGAGTTAGACTTCCTTGAAGTCATAGGATCAGAGAACCTCTAAGGAGGAAGCCTCATATGTTTGTGTACTCCGATCCGTTGGTGGACACACATAAGCAACAAGTATTGTAGCTTGCTTTGTTGATTCGATGTTTTCAGCTTTGTTTATCGGAAGTGGTTGCTTTGCGATCGATTGCCTGACTTGGTCAGTGATGAAATTGCCTTTAGCAATTTGGGAGGTTCGGTTTATAAGCTACCTCTCGGCCCCCTCAGGCACTTACTGGAAGTTAGCCTCTCACTTGAGAGATATGCTTCACATTTTTTCCCTCTGAGCAGCCTGCTGTCACTTCAGGGTTTTTGGTAGAGGCAGTCGCTACTGCAACCTACAGTCCTAGCCTGATTCCCACAGTCTACTCATACGAATGGAATAGTTGATGGGTAATTGGAGAATGGCCATTGGTCTCCCTGCTTGATTCCCCAGATGCCATTCAGCACAGCCATGGCTAGCAGCGTAAGGTGCGTCATAGGAATGAAGGGCATTCTGTCCCTGTAGACCTGAAGGACACTTACCCTTGGATCCATTCTCTGTGCCCTACGGGTTTTCTTCACTTTGTCTTTGGGAAAACTACTGTAGTCACCAATTCAAAGTTGGTGCTTCTGACTGGCTACTACTGTAGTCTCTTTTAAGCACGTTCAATCAGTGCTCGTCTACTGATGTGCCCTTTCATGACATGCATAAGGAACATTAATTGACTCGGGAACCTACGTACTTTACTCCCCTCCCGAGGGAGAAACACAGATCAGCTGTGCCCCATGACCTGGCAAGACCAGACTAGAGCTGCCCTGATCTTAGATGCTAACGAGGTCCACTAAAAAGGTAATTTCTCTGATTGTGGATAAAAAGGACTCTCTTAGGGTGAGTAACTCTTCTTGTTTGCTTGCTCCACCTTTCATTAAGCAGAAGTGCAATATTACAATGTACTCTATGATGACCCATCACCCTTGTAGACCTGGCAGTGTCAGCTTTAGCACAGGGTATGCCAATTGACAAGCTGGCAGCTTTGCAGGTGATCTTCTTGGCTGGAGACACTGCAAACATAGAGAGAATTACAAAGGCAACTTTCCAAGCCTATTCATGGATAGACTTCTGGTCATGCTTCGTTAGTTATCTGACCGACAATGTGTGAAAGGCGTTTAAGAAAATCCTGCTTTCCAGTGATAGAGTTGTAGAGTTCTTAGTACACACTGCAGCCAACCAGTAGGCAAACTGTATTTTGAAAAGGCGTTATGCTCTCATTTCAAATTTCCAGAGGCAGGTGCTTCCGCAACTCGTTGCTGGCAGGCTCTTCCTTGTTTAACACAGAAGCCATCGATGCAATAGCCGAGCTTTGGAGGAAGGTAAATAAAGACTCCCTTCTCCAAAAGCGCTTTATATCTCGTCCCTCTTCCTCAGCTCCATATGCACTGAAATCTTCTCTCGTGCGCAGACAGACTCATAAAAAGATGAGTGAAGCTTCTAGGCAGTCTAATGCCAAGAAGTGTTCAAACCACAAACAGCCTTTTGTTGGTAAGAAGGCTTATGGAAGGGTAGGGAAATCTAGTAAACATGGATGCTCCTGCTGCAGGGTGCATTCCTCCCGCCGTACCACTGATAGGAGTATGCAGTTGGCAAAGATGGAAGTTCCATGGGGGCAATCCTTGGACCTTCAAGATTCTCCAAGCAGGGTACTGATTCCCATTCACCAGTTCTTACCCTCCTCTGACACATCATCCAGTGTTGCCATTTTCCTTCGTGAAGGGATCAGTGAAGGATATTGCCTTTCAGGCAGAAGTCCACACCATGCTAGAGAAGGGCTCTCTTCAGATGGTTGCCGATGGAGCCCCAAGCTTTTTCAGTCAACTCTTTTTTTGTAGGAAAGGCATCTGGAAGCGGGAGACCAATCATAGACCTCTCGTTCTTGAACTAGTATGTTCTGACCCCGTTTGAAGATGGAGACAGCAGAGATGGTCAGATAGGCTGTCAGATCAGGGATCTTCATGAGACACTGGATCTAAAAGATGCATAATTCAAGATCCCAAGCCATCTATTGTCAAGGAAGTACAGTATTTAAGATTTGTTCTGCATGAAAAAATATACTATATTAGTTGCAGGTGCTGTGATTTTCTCTGTTTACAGTCCGTCAGGTGTTCACAAGTGTTCACCTTAGTTTCTATCTGGGCTCATGCCAATGGTATTTGTCTCCTTCGGTACACAGACAATTGATTGATTCTAGAAGACTCATTGGAGACCCTTCTCCTACACCAAGATAGGCTTCTAGTATTTTGCCTCGACCGGGGGCTTGTGGTGAATTATGAGATGCCCTCACTACAACTGTCTCAGGACTTTGTATATCTAGAAATGCAGATAAGCACCCAATTAGGAAAATTGTTTCTGTCTCTGAGAAGAATCGAGAGATTCAGGGAAGTGGCTCGTCCCTATCATATGCAAGGCTCACTACAAGCTCATCTGTGACAAAGCCTGTTGGAGCACCTAAAATCCCTGTGGCAGCTGAAGACCTTCTGGTCTCAACACAGGGACCCTCCAGACCTTCTGATTCCAGTAGGGCTGGAGCAAAAGAGAGACTTTAGTTGGTGGGTGCTAGACACCAACCTCTTTAAGGGGTAGATCTTCTGTCTCCACCCTTTGATTTGATGCTCTTCAAGAATACTTCAAAAGAAGGGTGGGGGCTAACCTGTTGCAGCACATGGCCTCCGTTCTATGGTCCGATTCCAATTGGCAGTGCCTCATAAACCTGGAAATGAGAGTAGATCTTCTAGTCCTGCAAACTTCCAGCAGCTCCTTTCGGGTCACTCCGTAGTGTTGATTAGTGCTTTGCCATCTAGCTGTGGAAGTTCTGTGATAGACAGAAGATAATTTGATCTCCCTGTCAGTCTCATTCATTCCAGGCAATAAGGACATTTTGGTAGACAATGTGAGCATGAGGACTCTGATAGTTGGTTCCAAGTTGTCTTTTCATCCTGGGATAGCAAACAAAGTTGTGAATTTGTGGGATTTGCCAATCCTATACCTGTTCACGACATATACTGTTCAAAATTACCAGCCCGCAGGTGGGCTTTAAATACCCACGGAACAACCTGGACGTCTTTGCGTTCCCCCCGTTATGCCTAATGAGGAGACTCCTCAACAAAGTGAGTTCATCTCGCAACCTATCGATGACTCGAATAGACCATTCTGGCAGCAAGCGGAATGGTACTCAGACCTTCTACTTCTGCTGACAGAGGTTCCAAGGGATATTTCACCCCTACACTACCTTCTTCAGCAACCACAAGACAGTCGCATCCCTACGACTTCACGCCTGGAGGTTATCCAGCGTCTCCTCTGTCAGAGAATTCTCACCTGGTATGGCAAAACAATTGTCTGGGTACCTCAGAAGGTCCTCTATCGTTGTCTACCAGGCGAAGTGGATGATCTTTTGCTGTTGGTGTCGTGGACAAGGGTCTCCGCACTCAGAGCCACTATACCCTTGATTTCTGAGATACTGTAGTTATTTTTCTGGGTGGAAAAACTCTGCTCAGTTTAGGCTGTGAAAGGCTATCACGTAGCCTTACGCCTGGTCTTTAGACTGAAAGGAGTTGACATTTTCTCTTTTATGGAATTGTCTATGCTTATACAAAGTTTTGAGCTTACCAGCCCTAATAGGAAGTGAGACCACCTTCTTGGAATGTAATAAAAGTAATACAGTATGTTCTCTGAAAGAAGATCCTTATGAACCGTTGAGTCAAGCATCAGATTGCGACTTGACTCTCAAGACAGTTTTCCTTCTTGCCCTCGCCTTTGCAAAGAGGGTTAGTGATTTGCATGGTGATTCCTACAACATCGCCCATTCAAGGGTATGCGGGCAAGTAACACTCAGCTTTGGCCCTGAGTTTATTGCTAAGACTCAAAATCCGGCTATAGCGGACTCTGTTCAGGCTTTTCCAGATTTCGAACCTTCGGGAAGTGACTGATGATCCTGATCAACTGTTACATGTCTTTTGAGAACATTAAGGCGTAATCTCAAACGTACTAAAGGGAGCTCACATTCATGTCAAGTGTCTTCTTATGTGTACAGGCGTGGTCAAGAGGAGGATCACTAAAAACACAGTTTCTTCTTGTATTCAACAGTTCATTGACCACGCTCTTGGTCCTCACTCTACTCAACAGAGTAGAAAACCCAGAGCTCATGACCTCAGAGGCATTAGCACTCCCCTGGCATTCAAGAGAAACTTCTTTGTGGTACAGGTACTCAAAGCGGTCGTGTGGAATAGGCAAACCACTTTTACTGCCCATTACATGCAAGTTGTAACCCGCAGGACTCTAGATACCTTTACTCGGAACTCTTGTGACCGCTCAACAAGTGATTTAACTACATTAGCTTTCTTGCAGGACTAGTAGCAGTTGGTTGAGGGCAGATGTTATAGGTTTTAGTCTGGGATGAATGGATAGAAAAAGTGGTCTTTCCTTCCTTCCTCTTCCCCTTTCGTGGGGCACAGCATGTGGAGGCTGTAAACTGGCCTCATTCTGACTGCAGGTAATCACCTTATTAATTTTGTGGTCTGAAACATTTGTGTATATTTTGTTGTTCCCAATCTCCCTGCAAGGGGTAGTTGGGGCAGTGCCTAGGTTTAAGTATGAGTGCAGTTCAACTACTGTACTCCATATACTTACCTGGTAAAGTCAGTGTGAGTTTCCCCTCACTCACTATGGTTGTTCGGGCTGTCAACTCTTACCTTTGACAGGTTGAGGGTTCATGAGGTGTCAGGATACTCTTCTCACGCTCAATAGAGCTCAGAGTTGTATCTCCGGGGGCCTGTGGCTATCCACTTGGAAATTGGATTTACATCCACCTAGAGGTGAGTCTCCATTGTAAAGAATGAAGGTTTGTATTTGTGTTGGAAGAAATGACAAATTTGGAAGTAATTTACATTTTTCCTAACTATAAACTTGAGTTCTTTGCGCACACTTGTTCTGCCATCACCTTCCCCCGAGAAGTCCTGGCTGCAAACAAAAGGGAGGCATCTCACTGGGTGAGTGTGTGTGCCATGAGGTTAGTTTACCCCCACTACTCCCTCTAACTAGTGTAGGGTTATTGACACCTCATGTGAAAGTGGTTATGGCTAAATCCAGCTCATGCTGAAACATATCCATAGTAAAGAACCCAGGTTTGTATAGTTAAGAAAAATACAATTTTCAATATTAAACTTAGCCGGTGATCATATAAGCTGTCAGCTCTGCTGCCCGACAGAAAAACCTAAGGACAAAATACGCCAGCGATCGCTATACAGGTAGGGGGTGTACATCAACAGCGCCATCTGTCGAGCAGGTACTCAAGTACTCCAAGTAAACACAGAACCAATTTTCTCTCTGTCGTGCCACCGGCAAGACCTACTAAATACGCTGTTGCTTACTGGATTGATTTTCACAGTTTTGGTGAAGTACTCATTTCTAGTTATTAGCTTTCGCTTTGCAGAGGTTATCTTCAATACTTCCTTGCATTCTTTGATTGAATTTTGGATTATTTGTTGACGACTTGGATAGATTTTGAATTCCCCCTTTGACTAATTCAAGATGTCTGACCCTTCTCAAGTCCCCAAATACAGAAAGTGTAGTGCTAGGGACTGTTCAAGGCGTCTTCCGAAGGCCTCTATCGATCCTCACACCATTTGTTCCAATTGTCGGGGTAAATCCTGTCAATGGGAAGATCGATGTGAGGAATGCGTTGGGCTTTCGGAATTCGATTTTCTCGAATTCTTTAAATATTCACGTAGGCTAGAGAGAGATAGAGTCAGGAGGAGTTCATCTCGCTCAGTTGATTTTTCCTCTCCCCATGCCCCACAACCTATTCCTTCCCCTGTAGTGGTTGCTCCTGATCCCCCTTCTAGCACTCAACCTTCGATGGCAGATATGATGCGTGCCATCCAGGCTCTGGGTGAGAGAGTCGAGTCATTGGCGAGTGACCGCAACCAACTCATGGCAGACGTCAGGGAGTTGAAGGGTAAAAGTGCAGTGGGAAGTGAAGTGAGTGGTAGTGCTGTGAAAAGTGTTAGTGTTGTGCATGAGGGTGCGTCTGTTCGTGCCTGTCGTCCTCCCAGTCCGGGACCTCTTGCAAGCTCCCAAGCCCAGGGGAGAAGCAATGTCGTACGACCAAAGGGTTCGACAGGCTTTAATCAGCGGACAGACGTTCCCTCCGTGGTTTCGGATGTATCTTTCCAAGATCGCCCCACCCACAAGAAGACGAGTGAGCCCGTTCATTCCTCGTCTGCGGAAGAAGTTTCACGCCAGAAACGATGGACCAAGGTCTCACGGCCTCTCAAACGCAAGGTCCCTTCCGAGCAAGTCCAACGGCCCAGGTGTAGCCACTGGGTCAGTTCGGACTCGCTGCAGTCTTCAGATGACTGCACACCTCCTAAGAGAGGCAAAGTGGTACCGCAACAGGCAGTAACACCGTCTGTTGCCGCACCTGCTGCTGTAGACCCTAAGTGGTCTTTGCTACAGTCTATGCAGACACAGTTAGCATCTTTTATGCAGGAGTATCGTGCGGAGAAGGTTGACACTGCACCCGTTAGCCTACAACCAACCACGGTTGTGCGTCCAGCAGACGCTGAGGCTACCTTCTCCCGCACTACAGCTGTGAGAGTTCCACCACCCATGCGCAGTGTACCCTGCCAGCCGCACGTTGACGTTCACCGACGCACGGAACCCTCCGTTGACGTTCGCGAGCTACCACAACAACAGGAGGGTGGAGTTAAGTTGCTTTGTTGTGACGCTGTGCGTCAACCTCCGCAACCCACTGTGGTTACCGCTACTCGCCCGCAGCAGACTAAACAGTCAGGAGTAGAAGCTTTGCGTCCCCACACAGCTATGGTTGTTGCCAGCTCACAGACTGAACAACAGTTCCATGACGTTGCGTCCAGTGCAGTCACGCATGCACCCGTGCTGCCGGACTCAGCCGACCAGCTGATTCCTACTCCTTTGCCGCTTCCTCCTCAACATTCAGACGATGGAGTCTCTGATGATGACGACGCTGCACATCTTGACGACTCGCACACGGACATCGACGAACCCAAGACCACGCCTCCCTCCTTGGACTTTAGGAAAGTGCTTGCACTGTTCAAGGATTTATATCCTGATCAGTTTGTGTCTGCAGCACCACGCTCTCCTCCCTCTGAGTTCGCTTTAGGCACACAGTCTGCCGCACCTGCCTTTACGAAGCTCGTCCTCGCCCGCTCGTCCAAGAGAGCTTTAAGAGTGCTGGGAGATTGGTTGCAGTCCAAAAAGCAACTTGGGAAGACAGCTTTCATGTTTCCCCCTGCCAAGCTTGCTTCCAGATCTAGCGTCTGGTATGCCACGGGAGAAGTTCTCGGCTTGGGAGTTCCTGCCTCTGCCCAGGGCGACTTCTCAAGTCTTGTAGACTCTCCCCACAGGCTGGCCATGAGACGCTCCAAGATTTGTTGGACTCCTTCGGATTTAGACCATCTGATGAAAGGAGTATTCAGAGCGTTCGAAGTTTTTAACTTTTTGGACTGGTGTTTGGGAGCGTTGAGCAGGAAGACCTCCCCTTCTGACAAGGAAACTTCCATGCTCATAATGTCCTGCATGGACAAAGCCATACGGGACGGTTCTAGTGAGCTTGCGGCTTCTTTCGTTTCCGGGGTCCTCAAGAAACGGGAACACCTTTGCTCCTTCTTGTCAGCTGGAGTAACCCCATGTCAAAGGTCGGAGCTTATGTTTGCTCCGCTCTCGAAGTGCCTCTTCCCTGAGGAGTTGATCAAGGAGATTGCTGCCTCCTTGATTCAGAAAGACACACATGACCTGGTTGCGTCTTCCGCACGCAAAGCCACCCCTTTGCCCTCCGTGTCTAGGCCCAGGATGGATACTCCAGCGTCAAGGTTCATCCCGCCCTTTCGTGGCAGAGCCTCCAGCAGAGGAGGTGCTCGTGCCGAAGGTCAACGTGGGAGCAAGAAGAAAGGTTCCAAGTCCTTTAGAGGCAGAGTCTGACTGCCACCTTCTTCAGACAGCAGTGGGAGCCAGGCTCAAGAACTACTGGCAGGCCTGGGAGAACAGGGGCGCAGACGCACAATCTGTGAAGTTACTCAGAGAGGGGTACAAGATTCCATTCTTGCGCAAGCCCCCTCTAGCAACAACTCCCATCGACCTCTCTCCCAGGTACAGAGAGGAGGACAAGAGACTAGCTTTGCAGCAAGAGGTGTCTCTCTTACTTCAAAAGGGAGCGGTAGTCAAAGTCTGGGACCATCAATCCCCGGGCTTCTACAACCGTCTCTTCTTAGTCGTGAAGAAGACAGGAGGGTGGAGACCGGTGCTAGACGTCAGTGCTCTGAATGTCTTTGTCACAAAGCAGACGTTCGCCATGGAGACGACAAAGTCGGTTCTAGCATCGGTCAGGAAGGAAGACTGGATGGTCTCTTTAGACCTCAAGGACGCTTACTTTCACGTCCCCATCCACCCAGATTCCCAACCTTTTCTAAGGTTCGTTTACGGGAAGGTTGTATACCAATTTCAAGCCCTGTGCTTTGGCCTAAGCATGGCACCTCTTGTTTTTACGAAACTGATGAGGAATATTGCCAAATTCCTGCATTTAGCAGACATCAGAGCCTCCCTCTATTTGGACGACTGGCTTCTAAGAGCTTCGTCAAGTCGTCGCTGTCTGGAGAATCTAAAGTGGACTCTGGATCTGACCAAGGAATTGGGTTTCCTGGTCAATATGGAAAAGTCCCAACTCGTCCCATCCCAAACTATAGTGTACCTAGGAATGGAGATTCAGAGTCAAGCTTTTCGGGCTTTTCCGTCGGCTCCCAGAATCAGTCAAGCCCAAGAATGCATCCAGAACATGCTAAAGAAGGACCGATGTTCAGTCAGACAGTGGATGAGTCTGATAGGGACGCTTTCATCACTGGACCACTTCATTGCGTTAGGGAGACTGCACCTCCGACCCCTTCAATTTCACCTAGCTGTTCACTGGAGAAAGGACAAGACGCTAGAAGCGGTCTCGATCCCTATTTCCGAGAAGATGAAGTCTCGAGAACATTCACCTCAGAGAGGGTCTGCCACTGGCTGTTCAGACCCCCAACCACGTTCTCTTCTCGTACGCATCGGACACGGGCTGGGGTGCGACATTAGACGGTCGGGAATGCTCGGGCACCTGGAACGCGGATCAGAGAACGTTACATATCAACTGCAAGGAGCTACTGGCAGTTCATCTGGCCTTGAGAAGCTTCAAGTCTCTCCTTCTAGGAAAGGTGGTGGAGGTGAACTCCGACAACACCACAGCCTTGGCGTACATCTCCAAGCAAGGAGGGACTCATTCGATGACGTTATACGAGATCGCAAGGGACCTCCTCACCTGGTCGAGAGATCTAAACCTATCTCTAGTAACGAGGTTCATTCAAGGCAACATGAATGTCATGGCAGACCGCCTCAGCCGGAAGGGCCAAATCATCCCTACAGAATGGACCCTTCACATGAATGTATGCAAGAGACTATGGGCCTTGTGGGGCCAACCTACCATAGATCTATTTGCAACCTCGATGACCAAGAGGCTCCCAATTTATTGCTCGCCGATCCCGGACCCAGCAGCAGTTCATATAGATGCCTTCCTTATGGATTGGTCCCATCTAGACCTTTATGCATTCCCCCCGTTCAAGATTGTCAACAGAGTACTGCAGAAGTTCGCCTCTCACGAAGGGACACGGTTGACGTTGGTTGCTCCCCTCTGGCCCGCGAGAGAATGGTTCACCGAGGTACTGCAATGGCTAGTGGACGTTCCCAGAACACTTCCTCTAAGAGTGGACCTTCTGCGTCAGCCACACGTAAAGAAGGTACACCCAAGCCTCCACGCTCTTCGTCTGACTGCCTTCAGACTATCGAAAGACTCTCGAGAGCTAGAGGCTTTTCGAAGGAGGCAGCCAGAGCGATTGCTAGAGCAAGGAGGACATCCACTCTTAAAGTCTACCAGTCGAAGTGGGAAGTCTTCCGAAGCTGGTGCAAGTCGGTATCAGTATCCTCAACCAGTACCTCTGTAACTCAGATAGCTGACTTCCTTTTATACCTAAGGAAGGAAAGATCTCTTTCAGCTCCCACGATCAAGGGTTACAGAAGCATGTTGGCAGCAGTCTTCCGTCACAGAGGCTTAAATCTTTCCAACAACAAAGATCTACAGGACCTCCTTAAGTCTTTTGAGACCTCGAAGGAGCGTCGTTTGGCCACACCTGGTTGGAATTTAGACGTGGTACTAAGATTCCTTATGTCAGAAAGGTTCGAGCCACTACAATCAGCCTCCTTTAAAGATCTCACTTTGAAGACTCTTTTCCTCGTCTGCTTAGCAACAGCTAAAAGAGTCAGTGAGATACACGCCTTCAGCAGGAACATCGGATTTTCATCTGAAACGGCTACATGTTCCTTACAGCTTGGTTTTCTAGCCAAAAACGAACTTCCTTCTCGTCCTTGGCCTAAATCGTTCGACATTCCAAGCCTTTCTAATTTGGTCGGAAATGAACGAGAAAGAGTCTTATGCCCTGTTAGAGCTCTTCAGTACTATTTGAGACGAACTAAATCTTTACGAGGGCAGTCAGAAGCTTTATGGTGCGCTATTAAGAAACCTTCTTTACCTATGTCGAAGAATGCAGTTTCCTATTATATCAGACTTTTGATTCGAGAAGCTCATTCCCATCTGAATGAGGAAGACCATGCTTTGCTGAAGGTAAGGACACATGAAGTTAGAGCTGTCGCAACTTCAGTAGCCTTCAAACAAAATAGATCTCTGCAGAGTATAATGGACGCAACCTATTGGAGAAGCAAGTCAGTGTTCGCGTCATTTTATCTTAAAGATGTCCAGTCTCTTTACGAGAACTGCTACACCCTGGGACCATTTGTAGCAGCGAGTGCAGTAGTTGGTGAGGGCTCAACCACTACATTCCCCTAATCCCATAACCTTTTTAATCTTTCTCTTGAAATGTTTTTTATTGTTGTTTTTGGGTTGTCCGGAAGGCTAAGAAGCCTTTCGCATCCTGGTTGATTTGGCGGGTGGTCAAATTCTTTTCTTGAGAAGCGCCTAGATTAGAGGTTTTGATGAGGTCCTTTAGTATGGGTTGCAACCCTTCATACTTCAGCTCCTAGGAGTCGCTCAGCATCCTATGAGGATCGCGAGGCTCAGTAAGGAAGACGTACTTAAAAAGGCAGAGTAATTGTTCAAGTCGACTTCCTTACCAGGTACTTATTTGTTTTATGTTTGTTATTTTAAATAACTGCTAAAATGAAATACAAAATACTTAGCTCTTAAATGTAAACATATAATGCTGGTCTCTACCCACCCCCCTGGGTGTGAATCAGCTTATATGATCACCGGCTAAGTTTAAAATTGAAAAATGTTATTTTCATTAGTAAAATAAATTTTTGAATATACTTACCCGGTGATCATATATTAAAGGACCCTCCCTTCCTCCCCAATAGAGACCCAGTGGACCGAGGAGAAAATTGGTTCTGTGTTTACTTGGAGTACTTGAGTACCTGCTCGACAGATGGCGCTGTTGATGTACACCCCCTACCTGTATAGCGATCGCTGGCGTATTTTGTCCTTTAGGTTTTTCTGTCGGGCAGCAGAGCTGACAGCTTATATGATCACCGGGTAAGTATATTCAAAAATTTATTTTACTAATGAAAATAACATATTACAGTACTTCCAAATTTGTCATATCACAGTGATTAGACTTTTCTTTCCTACTAATTGCACTGTCTACAGTTTCTCAATTATTAGGACACACCACCAGGTCTGGTGTCTCAAGCAATAACTGGGTAATGGAAAGGAAGTCACATAGCCTACCATTCCTGCAAAAGAAGTCAATTATGGGAATAGGCCAGTGGGAGGCAAACAAAAATACAATTACTTAAGATAGAAAAATATAGTATCATTACATTCCTCTCTGGTAAATATGCCTTACATTATCACCCCATGATGCTGTCTGATATTCACATCCCCATTCATATTGTACAAAGTTATGTAACACCCATTCATGCTTTAGTACAGGACCTCTACTTCAATTTGATGGTCTTTCATACATTATTATACTACCACCATCTTTTTTCTCACAATCTGCCCTTTCATTCAGTTCCTTCTGATCCTCCATCCTAAGCTCAACTTGACATTCATCCAGATTCTCACTTGCATCACGTATTCCAAATCCACTGAAACCACTTATTACCTCACTCTAATTATCTAACCTTTTCTCTATTTCTCCAACCATTTCACTTGCCCTTTGTATACTGTCACTTGCTTTTTCTTTCATGCTCTCATTGAATACCTTAAATGAAGAGACCTGCTCTCTCACTAAAAACCTACTGTACAAATACTGTGTCTGACTCTGGCTCTGCTGTATAGTACAGGTATATCACTCATCCATTCTTCCACATTAATTGTTTGTTCTCCAATATTTATGCTCTTGTTTCTCACATTCTTCTACAATGATCTAGATTTCTTGTTACTCCTCTCAACTCAAATATTCATTCATTTTCAGACGAGAGGGCTCACCTCTTTGAACCCTCTTCCTTCACATTCACTCCTCAGGGCCTTACACTTCATAGCAAAATGACCCTGTAAACCATATTTCCACTCATCGTACTTGCTCTGAAATCCACACTCTCTCACTATATGGCCTAGCTCATTACACTTGTAACATTCAATCTGTCTTGCCTTTGTACACTTGTTCACATGATGCAATTTCTCTCAACAACCAAAAACAGGCACTTAGTGACTGACCACCTACATTCATTCTGCTTGTGACCAGTTCTATTATATCTAAAACACCTCTCAGTCTGACTTTCATTATTCCTTGTATTCCTCTTCTGACTTTCTCTCCTGTCTCTTCATTTTAGCATTCCCAGTATGCATAGCTTTGAATAATTACAGTAATACTAATTTGTTACTGCAGTGATACAAACTCTCCTTTAATAGGAGAATGATTTCATCGAAGCTGGAAACCAGTTTGTTAAGATTTATAACAAGATGTTGGTAGTTACTACCAGGAGATGGGAGAATTCTTGCCTGGCCCCAGTACACCGTGTAACCACTTTGACTTTAGCCACTGAGCAATATGGATGTACAGTGAACCCTCGCTACTTCGCGGTTCGACCATCGCGGATTCACCACTTCGCGGATTTTTTCCATAACCCATGTATATACAGTAACATATATATATATATATATATATATATATATATATATGTATGCATGTATTTATGTATATATGTAGGTATGTATATGTGTATACATATATATATATATATATATATATATATATATATATATATATATATATATATATATATATATATATATATATATATATATATATATATATACACACACACACATATATATATATATATATATATATATATATATATATATATATATATATATATATATATATATATATATATATATATCTAAAGTAGGAAGATGTGATGTAGTTCTAAGGGAATAGTATGGGAAATATGTCTGGGTAATAAGCAAAGCTCTACCTCCAGTTTGTTTCTTCATTATGATCAGAGATAAATGTAAACAAAACATTGGTTGCCATTTTTTAACGTGCTTTTTAGCGTGTTTAGGAAACGCATGATATAAAATTGCCTTTAATATTTGTGCCTGTTTTAGTTTAGGGTACTGTAGTACATGCATTAAGTGTTCTGTACATTAAAGGGTAGTTTGTTAACAGTACTACATACAAGGGAAGGTTTTAAAAGTCTGAATATACATGTTGAATAAATAGGTAAATATGGTGTCACTACTTCGCGGATTTTCACCTATCGCGGCCGCGTCTGGAACCTATCTACCACGATAAACGAGGGTTCACTGTACTTTTGGTGTCCCTAACTTTCTAGTTTAACTTTTCTTAAATTTTCTCCTTACAGTACAGTAATTACTTTTTGTACAAAATGGAGAAACAATGAGCAGGCATGCAGTCCCGCCCTGAAGTGTCTGGCCATAAGTGCAACACCTTCATGAGTAGGAGCAACACTGACCCCCATTCCTTGTACCCTTCTTGGATTGGCTATGACTGTTTATGGTCTTCCCCTTCTTAGGAATCTATTGAATGGTCATTGCCACAGTAGGGAGAATATGGCAAGACGGGTAAGGCAGAAAAGCGTGATACTTTACCTCTGAGGTCTTCCTTGAGGTTGAAGAAGTCCACTAGTTCTCTTCTTTCACCCTGTATTCTACCTCTTAAGCCCTCTCCGTCTTTTCCCTTTGAGGAAGGAAGACGACCCAGATTTTTCGTTTCTGCTAGCGGAGGGTAAGGTGGTTTTAATAAATTACAGGATTTTGCTCTGAAATTTAGATTAATTCATTTATCTATTTTATAATGTTATGTTATTGATGACAAAAATAACCTGTAGCCTCAAGTTAGCTGGTCTGAAATTTTAGGCTTGTTCCCCCATTTAATCAGGTGAACCATCTTACCTCTTCACTACATAGCAAGCCTTATAACAACTAGTCCAAGTCCTTGTTGCTGCTCCAGAAGCAGTGTTTGACATGATCCCTTTCCAGCTGGGCCTGGGTGCAGTTGATGACAGGTTCTTGCCTTCAGTTGCCCCATCTCCCCATTATATGGACATCCTGTTGGCCATCACTGGGAAAAGGAGGAAGCGGTTTTGTCCCCCCCCTCCTTGACCAATTTCAATCTCTCCTTTGGTTAAGGAATCTCTGCTACTGTCTACTTCGTAAAGGTGAAGAGAGAGGCCTTCTCTTGTGTTCCACTGTTTGTTCCTTCACACAAGTATGACAAAAGCACTGCAATTGGGACTTGGCGACATTTGTTCTGTGCATCTCAGAGCTAGCTCACTTTTAGGTAAAAGAGTACTCGGATGAGGTTAAACTTTAACATTGCATGTGCACCACAGAGTGCACTTACACTTCTGAAGGAGAGCTAGCTTTGGAGGTTGGCCTTCAGCCCTGTGTGTACCCCAGCCTGTACCCCAGAGGGTGCTCTCTACCTCCAGAGATGATGCTGTTGACAGACAAGTCAAATGGGGTGCACATCTGAGGAACAAGACCACCTTTGGTCTGGGGTTTTAAGACAGAAGGAGCCTGCGTATAAACTTGCTGAAAATGTGAGCTGCTCTTTTAACTCTGCAGTCTTTCCAACAGAGTTTAATAGGCAAAGTGTCACACACTAGGGTGTTCGACAATGCAGTAGAGCCATCAGCAAGGTACATACCACACAAGAGGAATGTCTTAGTAGATTTGCTCAGCCATCAGGGCAGGTAGTGGGAACAGAGTAGTCCCTACTTTCCTACATGCTGAAAAGCCTTCTTACCCATTGGGGTTCTCCAATGGAAGATTTGTTGCAACTTGCCGGAAGAAGCTGCCAGTGTTTTGTTCATTAGTCTCAGATCCATCTGCCATGTTGGAAGATATATTTCAACACCCATGGGACAACCTGGATGCTTATGCCTTCCCACCCTTTTGCCTGATTTAATGAATACTCGACAAAATGTTGATGACTTTGAACGTCAGGCTATCCCTGGTGGCTTCCAAGTGGTCACAAGCTGAATGGACTTTGGACTTGCTGATGCCACTAGTATAGGTACCGGTGCTACTAACTCAATAACCCTACCTTCTCTGTCAACCGCTCATGCAGAGGCTACACAACTCAGTGACCCTCCCTGTCTCTTCATGGATAGAGATTATCCAGCAGCATCTCTGAGCGAAAAGGTCTTCAAGAGGCACTGTGCTGGAGATTTCTAGATACCTGTAGACCCCCTGCAAAAGCTGTTTACCAGGGTCCACTTTCTGTGATTGGTGTCTTAAACAAGGTACTTCTCTGGTCGGAGCCTCTCTTCAACTAATCGCTGATTTCTTTGTCTACCTTCACTGAGACAAGCTCCTCTTGGTTTCTGTGGTAAAAGGTTACTGCTCAGTCTTGAGCTAGGTCTTCAGACCGAAAGGTTTGGACCTTTCTTCTTCTTAGAAACTCTCCATGCTGATGAGGAGCTTCAAGCAGCTTTGTCCTACAGAACTCGGACCCCTAACCTGGTACGTAACTAAGGTTCATTAAATCTCTCCTACCGATAGCCATGGCTTAAGAGCTTTAGATTTTGCCTCTGAATCAGGCTGTGAGCAAATCATAAGTGAAGCTACTCACAGGTCTGGTAACTGCTTGGACCTCGTATACACCAACTCCCCTGGCAGTATAACGAGTAAGGTTGGTTCTCCAGTTGGGACTTCTGATCATGCTTTGATTTCATTTGTAGTGAAGACTGAGCAGCCTGTCCCTGATGTATCTTACTCATGTAAGATTTATATGAAATCTCAAGCAGACTGGAACGGGATTTTGCATGATCTCTTGGGCTTGAATTGGTCGCAATTGTATAGTAGTGTTGATCCTGTGGTCCCTTTGAATGAGAATCTAGTCAGCATAATTGATAGGCATATCCCTTCTCATGTACTAAGGTACTGAGTGATGGACAAACCATGGTTCAATGATGATTGTAGATGTGCTTATTTGGAGATGCAGGAGGCCTATCATCTTTGGAAGGGTAATAGATCAGATTTGACATGGAATAACTATACTCAGCTTAGAGCTTTTGCTCAGAGAGTTTATGCTTCAACTGAAAAATGATATTTTAATTATAAAATAAATTTTTGAATATACTTACCCGGTGAATATATAATAGCTGCAACTCTGCGGCTCGACAGAAAACACACTCAAAAAACTCGCGAGCGATCGCTATGAAGGTTGCGGGTGTGCCCACCAGCGCCAACTGTCGGCCAGATACCACTCTTGTATGTAAACAAAACCTTCAATTCTTCTCGTCCCGCTGCGTCTCTATTGGGGAGGAAGGGAGGGTCATTTAATTTATATATTCCCCGGCTAAGTATATTCAAAAATTTATTTTATAATTAAAATATCATTTTTCAATATTTAACTTAGCCGGTGATTATATAAGCTGCAGCTCTGCTGCTCGACAGAAAACTCTACGTTAAAAATCCGCCAGCGATCGCTATGCAGGTAGGGGGTGTACTTCAACAGCGCCATCTGTCGTGCAGGTACTCAGTACTCATTGTAAACAAAGAACTCAATTTTCTCTCTGTCGTGCTACCGGCAAGACCTACTAATTCGCTGTTGCTAACTGGATTGGTTTTCACAACTATTTGGTGAAGTACACGTTTCTAGTTTTGAGCTTTCGCTGTGCAGGCTTTCTCTTCAATAAATCCTTGCATTCTTTTTTTGATATCGGATTATTTGTTGATGACTTTGGATAGTTTTTGAATTCCCCTTTGACCAATTCAAAATGGCTGACCTTTCTCAAGTCCCTAAATTCAGGAAGTGTAATGCTAGGGACTGTTCAAGGCGTCTTCCGAAGGCCTCTATCGATCCTCACACCGTTTGTTCCAATTGTCGGGATAAAACCTGTCAATTGGAAGATCGATGTGAGGAATGCGTTGGGCTTTCGGAATTCGATTTTATCGAATTCCAGAAATATACACGTAGGCTAGAGAGAGATAGAGTCAGGAGAAGTTCATCTCGTTCCGTTGATTTTTCCTCTCCTCATGCCCCACAACCTATTCCTTCCCCTGTAGTGGTTGCTCCTAATCCCCCTTCTGGCACTCAGGAACCTTCGATGGCAGATATGATGCGTGCCATCCAAGCTCTGGGTGAGAGAGTTGAGTCCTTGGCTAGTGACCGTAACCAGCTCATGGCGGACGTCAAAGAGCTGAAGTGTAAGAGTGCAGTGGGAAGTGATAAAGTGAGTGATAGTGTTGTGGATAGTGTTGCGCTTGAGGGTTCTTCTGTTCGTGCCTGTCGTCCTCCTAGTCCGGGACCTCTTGCAAGCTCCCAAGTCCAGGGGAGAAGCAATGTCGTACGACCAAAGGGTTCGAGAGGCTTTAATCAGCGAACAGACGTTCCCTCCGTGGTTTCGGGCGTATCTAACCAAGATCGCCCCACCCACACAGAGACGAGAGAGCCCATTTATTCCTCGTCTGCGGAAGAGGTTTCTCGTAAGAAACCATGGACCAAGGTCTCACGACCTCTTAAGCGCAAGTCGGTCCCTTCCGCGCAAGTCCAACGGCCCAGTTGTAGCCACTGGGTCAGTTCGGACTCGCTGCAGTCTTCCGATAACTGCTCACCTCCTAAGAGAGGCAAAGCGGTACCGCCTCAGGCAGTCACACCGTCTGTCGCCGCACCTGCTCCTGCAGACCCTAAGTGGTCTTTGCTTCAGACCATGCAGTACCAATTAACGTCTCTGATGCAGGACTTTCGTGCGGAGAAGGTTGCTGCTGCACCAACCTCTTGCCTACAACCAACCACGGTTGTGCGTCCTGTGGACGCTGAGGTGACCTTCTTGCGCACTCCAGCTGAGAGAGTCCCGCCACCCATGCGTTCCAGTGTACCCTGCCAGCCGCATGTTGACGTTCAGCGATGCACGGAACCTTCCGTTGACGTTCGCGAGGTACAACAACCGTCAAAGTTGTTTTGTTTTGACGCGGTGCGTCAACCTCCGCAACCCAGTGTGGTTGCCTCTGCTCGCCCACATCAGACTAGACAGTCTGGAGTAGACGCTGTGCGTCCCCGCGCTGCTATGGTTGTTGCCAGCTCACAGACTGGGCAACAGTTCCATGACGTTGCGTCCGGTTCAGTCACGCGTGCACCCGTGCGACCGGACTCAGCTGACCAGCCGATACCTACTCCTTTGCCGCTTCCTCCTCAATTCTCGGATGATGGACTCTCTGATGATGACGATGCGGCACACGTTGATGAACCACATTCGGACCTTGACGAGCCCAAGTCCACGCAACCCTCTTTGGACTTTAGAAAAGTTCTTGCTCTGTTCAAAGAGATGTATCCGGACCAGTTTGTGTCTGTGGCTCCACGCTCTCCTCCGTCAGAGTTTGCTTTAGGTATGCAGTCATCCTCGCCTGCCTTTACGAAACTCGTCCTCGCTCGCTCGTCCAAGAGAGCTTTACGAGTTTTAGGAGATTGGATGCAGTCCAAAAAGAGTCTAGGGAAGACAGCCTTTACGTTTCCCCCTGCTAAACTCTCTTCCAGATCGAGCGTCTGGTATGCCACGGGAGAAGTTCTCAGCTTGGTAGTTCCTGCCTCTGCCCAGGGCGACTTCTCAAGTCTTGTAGACTCTCCCCGCAGGCTAGCCATGAGACGCTCTAAGATATGCTGGTCACCTTCAGACCTAGACCATCTGTTGAAAGGAATATTTAGAGCCTTTGAGGTCTTCAACTTTTTGGACTGGTGTCTGGGAGCTTTGAGCAGGAAGATCTCCCCGACTGAGAAGGAATCTTCCTTGCTCATCATGTCCTGCATGGACAAGGCCATACGTGACGGATCTAGTGAGCTTGCTGCATCGTTCGTATCCGGGGTCCTCAAGAAGCGTGAGAACCTTTGCTCTTTCCTGTCAGCTGAAGTGACACCGTGTCAAAGATCAGAACTTCTGTTTGCTCCTCTCTCTAAGTGCCTTTTTCCAGAGGACTTGATTAAGGAGATTGCTGCTTCTTTGATTCAGAAGGACACCCATGACCTGGTTGCGTCCTCTGCCCGCAAAGCCACCCCTTTGCCTACCTTGTCAAGACCAAGGATGGACACTCCAGCGTCCAGATTTATTCCGCCCTTTCGTGGCAGAGCCTCCAGCAGAGGAGGTGCTCGTGCCGAAGGGAGACGTGGGAAGAAGAAAGGAACCAAGTCCTTTAAAGGCAGAGTCTGACTGCCACCTTCTTCAGACAGCAGTGGGAGCCAGACTCAAGAACTTCTGGCAGACCTGGGAGAAGAGAGGCGCTGATGCACAATCTGTGAAGTTGCTCAGAGAGGGGTACAAGATCCCGTTTGTACGCAAACCCCCTATAGCAACGTCTCCCATCGATCTCTCTCCCAGGTACAGAGAGAAAGACAAGAGACGAGCATTGAAACAGGAGGTGTCTCTCTTGCTAGAAAAGGGAGCGGTAGTCAAAGTCCTGGACCATCAAACCCCGGGCTTCTACAACCGTCTCTTCTTAGTGGTAAAGAAGACAGGAGGGTGGAGGCCGGTGCTAGACGTCAGTGCGCTGAATGTCTTTGTCACAAAGCAGACGTTCGCCATGGAGACCACAAAGTCCGTTCTAGCAGCGGTCAGAAAGGAAGACTGGATGGTCTCTTTAGACCTAAGGGACGCATACTTTCACGTCCCCATCCACCCAGACTCCCAACCTTTTCTGAGATTCGTTTACGAAAAGGTTGTCTACCAGTTTCAAGCCCTGTGCTTTGGCCTAAGCACAGCTCCTCTTGTGTTTACGAGGCTGATGAGGAATATAGCCAAGTTCCTTCATTTAGCGAACATCAGAGCCTCCCTCTATTTGGACGACTGGCTACTAAGAGCTTCTTCCAGTCGTCGCTGTCTGAAGGATCTAAAGTGGACTCTAGATCTGACCAAGGAATTGGGTCTCCTGGTCAATATGGAAAAGTCTCAACTGGTCCCATCCCAAACTATTGTGTATTTAGGGATGGAGATTCACAGTCAAGCTTTTCGGGCTTTTCCGTCGGCCCCCAGAACAAGTCAAGCCCAGTTATGCATCCAGAACATGCTGAAGAAGGAACGATGTTCAGTCAGGCAGTGGATGAGTCTGATAGGGACACTATCATCCCTGGAACAGTTCGTATCGTTAGGAAGACTACACCTCCGTCCTCTTCAATATCACCTAGCTGTTTACTGGAAAAAGGACAAGACGCTAGAAGCGGTCTCGATCCCCATTTCCGAGAAGATGAAGTCTTCCCTGACTTGGTGGAAGGACAGTATCAGCCTCAGAGAGGGTCTGCCCCTGGCTGTTCAGACTCCCAACCACGTTCTCTTCTCGGACGCATCGGACACGGGCTGGGGCGCGACATTAGACGGTCGGGAATGCTCGGGAACTTGGAACTCGAGTCAAAGAACAATGCATATCAACTGCAAGGAGCTACTGGCAGTTCATCTGGCCTTGAAAAGCTTCAAGTCTCTCCTTCAAGGCAAAGTGGTGGAGGTGAATTCGGACAACACCACGGCTTTGGCGTACATCTCCAAGCAAGGAGGGACCCACTCTATGATGTTGTACTAGATCGCAAGGGACCTCCTCACCTGGTCAAAAGATCTAAACATTTCTCTAGTAACGAGGTTCATCCAAGGCAACTTGAATGTCATGGCAGATTGCCTCAGTCGGAAGGGACAAATCATTCCAACAGAATGGACCCTACACAAGGATGTGTGCAAGAGACTGTGGGCCACATTGGGCCAGCCTACCATAGATCTCTTCGCAACCTCGATGACCAAGAGGCTCCCAATATATTGCTCACCAATCCCGGACCCAGCAGCAGTTCATATAGATGCCTTTCTACTAGATTGGTCACATCTAGACCTATATGCATTCCCCCCGTTCAAGATTGTCAACAAGGTACTGCAGAAGTTCGCCTCTCACGAAGGGACAAGGTTGACGTTAGTTGCTCCCCTCTGGCCCGCGAGAGAATGGTTCACCGAGGTACTTCGATTGCTAGTGGACGTTCCCAGAACTCTTCCTCTAAGGGTGGACCTTCTACGTCAGCCACACGTAAAGAAGGTACACCAAGGCCTCCACGCTCTTCGTCTGACTGCCTTCAGACTATCGAAAGACTCTCGAGAGCTAGAGGCTTTTCGAAGGAGGCAGCCAGGGCGATTGCTAGAGCAAGGAGGACATCCACTCTTAGAGTCTACCAATCGAAGTGGGAAGTCTTCCGAAACTGGTGCAAGTCAGTTTCAGTATCCTCGACCAGTACCTCTGTAACTCAAATAGCTGACTTCCTTTTATACCTGAGGAAAGAAAGATCTCTTTCAGCTCCCACTATCAAAGGTTACAGAAGCATGTTGGCATCAGTCTTCCGTCACAGAGGCTTAGATCTTTCCAACAACAAAGATCTACAGGACCTCCTTAAGTCTTTTGAGACCACGAAGGAGCGTCGTTTGGCTACACCTGGTTGGAATTTAGACGTGGTACTAAGATTCCTCATGTCAGAAAGGTTCGAGCCCCTACAATCAGCCTCCTTTAAAGATCTCACTTTAAAGACTCTTTTCCTGGTTTGCTTAGCCACAGCTAAAAGAGTCAGTGAGATTCACGCCTTCAGCAGGAACATCGGATTTTCATCTGAAACGGCTACATGTTCTTTACAACTTGGTTTTCTAGCCAAAAACGAGCTACCTTCTCGTCCTTGGCCAAAATCGTTCGATATTCCAAGCCTATCAAATATGGTTGGAAATGAACTAGAAAGAGTCTTATGCCCTGTTAGAGCTCTTAAGTTCTATTTAAGACGAACTAAACCTTTACGAGGACAGTCAGAAGCTTTATGGTGTTCTGTTAAGAAACCATCTTTGCCTATGTCAAAGAATGCTTTATCTTATTTTATCAGACTGTTAATACGAGAAGCTCATTCCCATCTGAGTGAGGAAGACCAAGCTTTGCTGAAGGCAAGGACACATGAAGTTAGAGCTGTCGCAACTTCAGTGGCCTTTAAACAAAATAGATCTCTGCGAAGTATAATGGACGCAACCTATTGGAGAAGCAAGTCAGTGTTCGCGTCTTTTTATCTTAAAGATGTCCAGTCTCTTTACGAGAACTGCTACACCCTGGGACCATTCGTAGCAGTGAGTGCAGTAGTGGGTGAGGGCTCAACCACTACATTCCCCTAATTCCATAACCTTTTTAATCTTTCTCTTGAAATGTTTTCATTGTTGTTTTTGGGTTGTCCGGAAGGCTAAGAAGCCTTTCGCATCCTGGTTGATTTGGCGGGTGGTCAAATTCTTTTCTTGAGAAGCGCCTAGATTAGAGGTTTTGATGAGGTCCTGTAGTATGGGTTGCAACCCTTGATACTTCAGCTCCTAGGGGTCGCTCAGCATCCTAAGAGGATCGCGAGGCTCCGTAAGGAAGACGTACTTAAAAAGGCAGAGTAATTGTTCAAGTCGACTTCCTTACCAGGTACTTATTTATTTTATGTTTGTTATTTTGATAACTGCTAAAATGAAATAAAAAATCCTTAGCTCATAATAATGTAAACATTTATTGCTGGTCTCTACCCACCCCCCTGTGTGTGAATCGGCTTATATAATCACCGGCTAAGTTAAATATTGAAAAATGTTATTTTGATAATAAAATAAATTTTTGAATATACTTATCCGGTGATTATATATTAAAGGACCCTCCCTTCCTCTCCAATAGAGACGCAGTGGACCGAGGAGAAAATTGAGTTCTTTGTTTACAATGAGTACTGAGTACCTGCACGACAGATGGCGCTGTTGAAATACACCCCCTTCCTGCATAGCGATCGCTGGCGGATTTTTAACGTAGAGTTTTCTGTCGAGCAGCAGAGCTGCAGCTTATATAATCACCGGGTAAGTATATTCAAAAATTTATTGTATTATCAAAATAACATTTTTAAATATTTAACTTAGCCGGTGAATATATAATAGCTGATTCACACCCAAGGAGGTGGGTAGAGACCAGAGTTAATTATGTTTACAGCGTATAAGCTAAGAGTTTTTTCATTTTGACAGTTATCAATATAACAAAATCAAAATATATAGGTACCTGGTAAGGAAGTTGACTTAGACGATTACTCTGCCTTGTAAGTCTGTCTTCCTCACGGAGCCCAGCGATCCTCTTAGGATGCTGAAAGACTCCCAGGAGCTGAAGTATCAAGGGCTGCAACCCATACAACAAGGCCTCATCAAACCCCTAATCTGGGCGCTCTCAAGAAATGACTTTGACCACCCGCCAAATCAACCAGGATGCGAAAGGCTTCTTAGCCTTCCGAACAACCCATAAAACAATATTAAAAACATTTCAAGAGACAGATTAAAAGGATATTGGAATTAGGGAAGTGTAGTGGTAGAACCCTCACCCACTACTGCACTCGCTGCTACGAATGGACCCAGTGTGTAGCAGTACTCGTAAAGAGTCTGGACATCTATTAAGTAAAATGACGCGAACATTGACTTGCTTCTCCAAAAGTCGCGTCCATAATACTTTGCAGAGATTTATTTTGCTTGAAGGCCACGGAGGTTGCTATATCTCTAACTTCGTGCGTCTTAACCTTAAGCAAACTTCTGTCTTACTCATTCAAGGGAGAATGAGCTTCTCGTATTAAAAAAATCTGATAAAATATGACAAAGCATTCTTTGACATAGGCAATGAAGGTTTCTTAACTGAGCACCATAATGCCTCAGATTTACCTCGCAATGACTTAGTACGGGCTAAATCGAACTTAAGAGCTCTAACAGGACATAATACTCTTTCCAGTTCGTTGCCTACGATCTCTGATAAGCAAGGAATATCAAAAGATTTAAGCCAAGGACGAGAAGGCAGTTCATTCTTGGCCAGGAAACCAAGTTGAAGTGAACAAAAGGCTTTTTTCTGTAGAAAAGCCGATGTACTTACTGAAGGCCTGAAGTTCACTGACCCTTTTAGCCGAAGCCAAGCACACTAGGAAAAGTGTCTTGAGGGTGAGATCCTTCAGGGAGGCTGAATGTAATGGCTCAAACCTGTCTGACATGAGGAACCTTAGGACCACGTCTAAGTTCCATCCAGGAGTTGCCAACCGACGTTCCTTAGAGGTCTCGAAAGACTTAAGGAGATCTTGGAGATCTTCATTGTTGGAAAGATCTAAGCCTCTATGTCGAAAGACCGAAGCCAACATGCTCCTGTAGCCCTTAATCGTGGGAGCTGAAAGGGAGCGAACCTTTCTCAGATGTAAAAGAAAATCTGCGATTTGGGCTACAGAGGTACTGGACGAGGACACAGATGCTGACTTGCACCAGTCTCGAAAGACTTCCCACTTCGACTGGTATACTCTAATGGTAGAAGCTCTCCTAGCTCTTGCAATCGCACTGACTGCCTCCTTCGAAAAGCCTCTAGCTCTTGAGAGTCTTTCGATAGTCTGAAGGAAGTCAGACGAAGAGCGGGGAGGCTTTGATGGACATTCTTTACGTGGGGCTGACGTAACAGATCTACCCTTAGAGGAAGACTTTTTGGAAAGTCTACCAGCCATTGAAGTACCTCGGTGAACCACTCTCTCGCGGGCCAGAGGGTAGCAACCAACGTCAACCTTGTCCCTTCGTGAGAGGCGAACTTCTGCAGTACCTTGTTGACTATCTTGAATGGTGGGAATGCATATAAGTCCATAGAAGACCAATCTAGTAGAAACGCGTCTATGTAGATTGCTTCTGTATCTAGGACTGGAGAGCAAAAGATTGGTAACCTTTTGGTCAACGAGGAGGCAAAGAGGTCTATGGTGGGTTGACCCCAAGTAGCCCAAAGACTCTTGCCCACGTCCTTGTGGAGGGTCCATTCCGTGGGTATCACCTGACCCCTCCGACTGAGACAGTCTGCCAAGACGTTCAAGTCCCCCTGGATGAATCTCGTCAACAGGGAGATGCCTCGAATTCTTGACCATAAGAGAAGGTCCCTTGCGATCTCGAGCAGCGTGAAGGAGTGTGTGCCTCCTTGCTTGGAGATGTACGCCAAAGTTGTGGTGTTGTCTGAGTTGACCTCTACCACTTAGTTTCGAAGAAGCTTTCTAATATCATCAAGGCCAAGTGGACTGCTAATAGCTCCTTGCCGTTGATGTGCATGCTCTTCTGACTTGAGGTCCACAGACCCGAGCATTCCCGACCGTCCAGGGTCGCACCCCAACCCAAACCCGACGTGTCTGAGGACAACACGTGGTTTGGGTTCTTGACTGCTAGGGATAGTCCCTCTCTCAGACTGATATTGCTGTCCCACCATTTCAGGCATGCCTTTACTGGTTCGGAGACTGGGAATGATACCGTCTCTAATGTCTTGTCCTAGTTCCAGTGATAGGCTAGATGGAACCAAAGAGGCAGAAGGGGTAGTCTCCCTAGTGAGACAAACTGCTCCAGGGATGAGAGAGTCCCTACGAGACTGTTCCAACTCCTGACTGAATAAACGTTTTCTTTTCAGCATTAGTTGGACTTCGAGCAGGGCTTGACTGCGAATCTCCATCCCCAAATATAGAATAATCTGGGATGGGATCAATTGGGACTTTTAGGTTGACCAAAAGTCCCAACTCCCTGGCCAGACTCAGCGTCCAATGTAGATCCTGCAGACAGCGAAGACTGGACGATGCTCTGAGAAGCCAGTCGTCCAAGTACAGGGAGGCTCGGATCCCCGATAGATGGAGGGATTTTGCCACATTCCTCATGAGCCTCGTAAACACGAGAGGCGCAGGACTAAGGCCAAAGCACAGGGCTCGAAACTGGTACCCCACATTCCTGTAAACAAACCTCAGAAACGGTTGGGAATCCGGGTGTATAGGAATGTGGAAGTATGCCTCCTGAAGGTCGAGAGAGACCATCCAGTCGCCTTCCATAAATGCTGTCAAGACAGCCTGGTAGACTTCATCGTGAAGTTTGTCTTGACAATGAACACATTGAGCGCTGGGGAGAGCCTATGAGGTTTGAGAAGTCTATCTGGGCAGAGGCAGGAACTCCCAAGCCGAGAACTTCTCTCGTGTCATATCAGACTTTCGCTCTATAAGCCAGCTTAAAAGTAGGAAAAGCAAAGGCTGTCTCCCCCAAACTCCTCCTGTTGATAAACCAGTCGCCTAGCAAACGTAAAGCTCTCTTAGAAGAGTGAGAGAGCACTAGCTTATAAAACAACGGCTTTGAAGTAGCTAGGCCTAGTGTAAGCTCTGACGTTTAGGCGAACGAGGAGCAGCAGTTACAAAAAGATCCGGACAAAGGTCCTTAAAAATCAGCATGATTTATTTAAAGTCCATAGGGGGCTAAGCAGCTTTAGGCTCCTCTCCGTCTGACAGAGTCCTCAAGGGAATATCAGTAGGAGGGGGAACAGCAACTTCCTCATCTGAAGGAACCTTGTCCTACAATAGCCGAGTCTCAAGCAAGGGAGAGACCTACCGTGGTGGCAATGCTTAACAAGCAGAGTCCACACGCACTGGTGCATTAGTAGCGGACCAGGACGCAACGTCATGTAACTGCTTGACAGTTTGTGAACTGTCAACAACAACAGGTGCGTGAGGACGCACAGCGTCCACTCGAGAACTGCTTTGACCGCCTAGTCTGAGCAGTCAAAACAACTCTAGAATGCGGAGGTTGACGCTCAGCGTCAAAACAAGTCAACTCTGATTGTTGGCGAACGTCCTGAACGTCAACAGGAGCATCAGCAAGTGGCCTAACATCCAAATGTGGCTGAAAATCCACACGAGACCGCATCGAGTGTGGTTCTAAACAACCTGACTGACGTGACTTGGCTACGCCAACGTCAACAGGACGCACAAAGGGACGTTAGAGTGGCTGAAGGCCAGGATCTCGATGAGATAAACGGCTAGGCTCAACGGACTTATCGGCAGAATAGTCTTCCATAAGGGAGGCAAGCTTATTCTGCATGTCTTGCCGTACAACCCATTCAGGATCAACGGGAATGGTTGCGGTAAGAGACGAGGGTAACGTCTGTGACTGCAAAACCTTGCCTACAAAAAGACTCTCGGAGTCTGTGTTACGCTTTTGTTTAGGCGGCGAGCAGTCTACCGATGACTGCATAGGGTCAGAGCTGTCCTAATGGTTAAAACCAGGACGCTGGACCTGTCCTGAAAGGACTGACTTTCGCTTAAAGGGCCTCGAAACCTTGTTCCACGGTTTCTTATGCGAAAAGCCTACGGATGACGAGGAGAAAAACGTCTCTCTCGCCTTATGGTAGGGGTGATCTTGGTAAGATACACCTGATACCATAGAGGGAACGTCTGTTCGCTGATCAAGGCCTCTCGAACCCATAAGTCGTACGACATTACTTCTCCCCTGGGCTTGGGAGCTTGCAAGAGGTCCCGGACTAGGCGAACGACAGGCACGAACAGACGAACCCTCGGTCGCAACACTGATAACACTTTGCGCAATATCACTTTATCACTAAGATTTTCTGTTTTGCACTTAATTCACTGAAATCGATTTTTAACAATTCACATTAGGTATGAATAAAACTGATTTCTACCTGAAGCACGCAATTCTACCCTCTATCAAAAGGTTATAATTGCGAAATCAGTCGTATAATGTATAGAACATTAATACCAGCAAAAAACAGTAAACATATTTTAAGATAAAAAAAAAAAAATCAGTGGCTGGGGAAGAGACTAAACACTAGTTCATTCAAAACTACGTTTTCAATCTCTCACCGTAAGTGCCTTGGGACGAGAATAAAAACCAAAAACGTTTTATCCTTTCTCCCCGTACAGAGACTAGGGACGAGAGTAACTCGAGAACAACGTTACTCGCTTGGGACGAGATAAAGATCGGAACGTTCTCTCTCCTCTCTCTCTCTCCGTCTCTATCTCTCTCTCTCGATTTCGCACCGAAGGGAAGAGCCCACTTACCTTTCGTCAATAAACAGGTTATTTGACCAAAGGAAAAAACTGAAAGGTTTTTCAATTAAAAGTTCCTTTAAAATAGTCTTTAAAACATTTAAGCTTTGAAAGAAAAAAGAACAAAACGTCAGAATCGATTTACTCTTTCTGCAAAGTGAAACTGTGATACTCTCTCTCTCTATCGTAACGATAGAGCGCAAACTGCGTAGTATAAATAAACTAAACGTTAGTTCATCTTTGAAACAGAACGAAGACTATTCAAAGAAAAAACTATCACAAAATATTTACTAAAAATACTTCATTTAATAAGTTTTAAATCATTAGCTCTGTAAAAGTTATTTACGATTGAAAAGGGCTCAACGTTGTTTAACTTCGGTTTCCAAGTTAGGACCGCCTACTCTTAGGAAAGGTCGCATATAAACAAATCATTAAAAATTTATTTTGATGTTTATTATAAATGGAAAGCTAATCGAAGAGGCCTAATAAAGGCGGTTGAGATATAAAATATATAGAGGAAAATCTATAATTAATTTATAACGTGATAAGATAATTGCTAAAAGCCTAAATCACACTTCCGTCTAAGGGAAGGGTCGGCCATTTAAAAGTTAAAGAAAGTCCATACTCTCTTTCTTGTCATCAAAAATTAAATCTATCCAAAAACGAGTTCAAGATTTAAGATGAAGATAAAACACCTGCACTGCGAAAGCTCAAACCAAAATGAAGTACTTCACCAAATATGTTGAGAAAACTCCAGGTTCTACAGCGAGTATTGATACGTCTTGTCGTCAACGTCGACAGAGAAGAATTGAAGGTTTTGTTTACATACAAGAGTGGTATCTGGCCGACAGTTGGCGCTGGTGGGCACACCCGCAACCTTCATAGCGATCGCTCGCGAGTTTTTTGAGTGTGTTTTCTGTCGAGCCGCAGAGTTGCAGCTATTATATATTCACCGGCTAAGTTAAATATTTAAAAAGAATACAATTTAACCATAAAAGAAACCCTTTCTGGTGCAACCCAGGAGCATAAGTGGTGGACTACACGTAAACTGCACTCTTTGGTGTAGATGCAACAGTTCCTCCTTACTTAAACCAGATGGCTCTGTCACTCACTGTCCAAAGTTGAAAAGGCAACCCTTTTGGCAGATGTGTTTGACAGCAAGCAGAGTAATGAGAATCTCGAACTTGTTCTTTCCTGTTTTGCTGAGGCTAAACTAACTAGTTTAGCTTTTTGATCGCGTGAAATTAAAGCTCTGTTGATGGACCTTGATGGTTATAGAGGTGTAGATCCAAATGGTATTTTTCCTTTGCCCTTTTTAAAGACTGCAGATTTCTTAGCTCCAAAGTTATATGTTATTTTGCACAAGTTAGCAAGAAGAGGAGCTTTTAGTACTTGTTGGAGAATTGGTAATGTTACTCCACTATGTAAATGTGTTTGTTGTAACTCAAATCCAACTGAACACCGCCCAATTTCCATAACTCCCATATTATCTAAAGTTTTTGAACGTCTTTTGTCAAAATACCTTAATAGGTTTGCTGAAGGTAATCATCTGTTCCCTAGTTTGCAATTTGGTTTTCTTAAAGGCCTTGGAGCATGTGATGCCCATCTTTCAATCTCCAATGCCGTACAAAAATCCCTTGATTGTGGTCAGAAAGTTTGTATAATTGGACTTGATTTTAGTGCTGCCTTTGACCGTGTTAATCATAAGGACCTTGTTTTCAAATTCAAACAGTTGGGAGTGGGTGGGTCGTTGCTCAACATCATTATTGAATTTTTAAGTAATAGATCGCAAAGAGTTGTTGTTGATGGGCACCATAGTGAGTATAGGAATGTAATATCTGGTGTTCCACAGGGTAATGTTCTTGGCCCATTACTTTTCATACTATATATGCATGACATGTGGTTTGGTCTAGAAAACAAGCTTGTTGCATATGCAGATGATGCTACTCTCTTTGCATCATTTCCATCTCCTGAATGTAGATCTAGGATTGCTGAATCCCTTGATAGAGATCTATCTAAAATTTGTACATGGTGCAAATTATGGGGTATGAAGTTGAATCCTAACAAAGTATGATTGTAAGTAGGTCAAGGACCGTGGCTCCTCATCATCCGGATCTCAGCATTGATAATGTTTCTTCAACTTTGTATGACTTGAAATTTTAGGTATGATTCTCTACAGCAAATCTACTTTTGAGAAACACATTAGGTCTGTGTCTTCTTCAATTGCACAAAATATTGGCTTATTGAGAAAGTCTTTCAAGATTTTTGGTGATCAATCTATTCTGAAGAAGTGTTTTAATCCTTTCATTCTTACCTTGTTTCCAACCGATTACCGCCCAATTTCCAGAACTCCCATATTATCTAAAGTTTTTGAATGTCTTTTGGCAAAATGTCTTAATAGGTTTGCTGAAGGTAATCATATGTTCCCTAGTTTGCAATTTGGTTTTCGTAAAGGCCTTGGAGCATGTGATGCCCTTCTTACAATCTCCAATGCCGTACAAAAATCCCTTGATTATGGTCAGGAAGTTTGTATGATTAGCCTTAATTTTAGTGCTGCCTTTGACCGTGTTAATCATGAGGCCCTTGTTTTCAAAATGAAACAGTTGGGAGTGGGTGGGTTGTTTCTTAGCATCATTATTGAATTTTTAAGTAATAAATTGCAAGGAGTTGTTGTTGATGGGCACCATAGTGAGTATAGGAATGTGATATCTGGTGTTCCTCAGGGTAGTGATCTTGGCCCATTACTTTTCATACAATATATGCATGACATGTGGTTTGGTCTAGAAAAAAAACTTGTTGCATATGCAGATGATGCTACTCTCTTTGCATCAATCCCATCTCCTGAATGTAGATCTGGTGTTGCTGAATCCCTTAATAGAGATCTAGCTAAAATTAGTCATGGTGCAAATTATGGGGTATGAAGTTGAATCCTAACAAAACTCAAAGTATGATTGTAAGTAGGTCAAGGACTGTGGCTCCTCAACATCTGGATCTCAGCATTGATAATGTTTCTTTAATTTTGTATGACTTAAAATTTTAGGTGTGATTCTCGTCAGCAAATTTACTTTTGAGAAACACATTAGGTCTGTCTTCTTCAATTGCACAAAATATTGGCTTATTTAGAAAGTCTTTCAAGATTTTTGGTGATAAATCTATTCTGAAGTGTTTAATTCTTTCATTCTACCTTGTTTTGAGTATTGTTCTCCTTTTGGTCTTCAGCTGCTGATTCTCATCTTAATTTGTTGGACAAGAACTTACGGTCTATTAAATTTCTTATTCCTGATCTAGATATTAACCTCTGACACCGTCGTTCAATTAGTTCATTATGCATGTTGCATAAGATATTTTATAATTCTGACCATCCTTTACATTCAGATCTTCCCGGACAGTTCCATCCTGTTCGTAATACTAGGTATGCAGTTAATTCTAATTCTCAGGCCTTCTCCATCATGAGGCTCAATACTACACAATACTCTATTAGTTTTATTCCAGCTGTGACCAAGTTGTGGAATGATCTTCCTCATCGGGTAGTTGAATCGGTTGAACTTCAAAAGTTCCAACTTGCAGCAAATGTTTTTATGTTGAACAGGCTTGCACAAGTCCTTTTATAGTTCATAAATTAAATCACAAATTCTAAGTAATTTGTAATTTTTCCTAATAGTACTTGCCTCGAACTACTTTCTTAGGAGTATCTGGGATCTCCTCCCTATCCGACCAAGAATTTTGCGCAGTTCCCCCATCTCCGTTTCCCTTGTTGGGTCGCCCCGTGGTGGATGAATATCGCCTGGAGGCGACCCTGGGTCAGCGCCGAGAGTGTGCTGCTAGGTCTGACTTGCCAGTAAGCATATGTGAAAATACTATTTGAACTTCTGTAAGGCACCTGGGGCAGGATGGGCGGGCCATAACCCGAAAGTAGTTCGAGGCAAGTACTGTTAGGTAAAATACAAATTACTTAGAATTTGTGATTTGCTCCAACACGTAGTACTTACCTTGAACTACTTTCTTAGGAGACTTCGACTTTAAGAGGCGGGGGTGGACTTACAGGCAGGACGACCCGCCATACCGGTATGTGATATGGGACCTAGGTAGGAGGTTAGGTCCAGGGTAGGAGAGTCGGGGGAAGCACGCAAAAGTCTACTTGATTGAAGTCACCTTTATGCATAATCCGGACATGGTCTTCTACCACATCCATCTCTCACATGGGAGGAGGGAAAGGAAAAAGGGCAAAAAGGGTAGTAAGGAAAAAGGGGGGGAGTAAGACGGAAACTTGTGTTGCTTGCAATTACTCCCCTCGGTTTACCTCGGGGCTTTAGCCTTGAACTTTTGAACGGCAGAAATGACTGGTCCGACAGAGGAGTCCAGGGACTTCCTCGTAGAGTCTTTCAGGTAGTGGGCCGTAAAGGTGGACTGCCTGGACCATGTGCCCGCCTTCATGATTTGACCTACTGTCATGTTCTTGTCGAATTCCAAGGAGGTGTTAAGCCCCCTAATGTCATGGGGTCGTGTCTTGCCAGGGACTGCCGACCCCTCACTGTCATAAGCCGTTTTATGATTTGTCGAAGCCAGAAGGAGGCCGTGTACTTAGACACTGCTTTCTACACTGGGCCTGAGGAAACAAACAGACTTTTGATGCCCGGCTGAAGTCTGGCTATCCTGTTAAGGTACTTCCTGATAGTTCTCACTGGGCACAGGAATAAGTCTTCCGGGTTGTCTGAGTGAGGGAACGCCGGGATCGAGAATCCTTCAAACCTTGGGTCTACGATGGTTGGGTTCTATGTTTTGGCCACCAAAACAGGCAGAAACTAAAAGGCCAGGTCCTTCCACCCTTTCGAGTGTGAGACCTCAAACGACAAGTCGTGGAGCTCATTCACCCTCTTGGCCGAGGCCAGAGCTATCAAGAACACTGCCTTGAGGGTGAGGTCTTTATCCAGGATAACTTTGAGAGGTTAGCCTAGACCAAACCTTGAGAACCTTAGCCACGTCCCACTGCGGGACCTGAGAGGCGCGGGGGAACAAGATTGCTCGACACTCCTGATGAGCATGGAAAACTGATGAGAGGCCCACCTGGTCAATGCCTCTGAGTGGAAATACTTGTCCCCGTGCTGCTCGGCCTCTTTGATGGCTGGAATGGAAAACCCCTAGGTAGTCCCTAAGGTAGACTAGGAAGCCTGCAATCCTGTGGACCGATGCATCAAGGGGCCTCAGGTTCTGAACTGCATACCACTTCACAAATGTGGCCCACTTGGCCTGGTAAACCCTGACCGAGGATTTCCTAAGATAACTGGACATCCTCAAGGCTGTCTTCTTCGAGTATCCTTCCTTCCATAGTAGACGCCTGATAACCTCCACGCGTGTAGCTGAAGGCACTGGGGGTTTTCGTGAAACCTTTGGAAGTGGGGAGGAAGGATAGCCAGGTCTTGTAGGTCCGCGAACCACACTCTCTCCGGCCACCAGGGCGCTACCAAAATCAACCTTGTATCTCTTGGCTGCTTGATCCTGTTGAGAACCTGCCTGAGAATCCTGAAGGGAGGAAAGGCATATACTTTGAATCCGTCCCACGAGTGTTGGAAGTTGTCTTCGAACTCTTCTGTTGGGTCTGGCACCGGGGAACAGAACACAGGGAACTGTGTGTTGAGCCCCGTGGCGAAAAGGTCTATCAGTGGTGAGCTCTACCCCTGGAAGACCTTCTGGGCTACCTGTGGGTGTAGGGACCACTCTGACCCCACTACTTGCCCTGTCCTGCCGAGGCCGTCGGCTAGAACGTTCCTCTTCCTGGAATGAACCTGGTTGTGAGGCTGATGTGTTCCTTTTCGGCCCATTCCAGTATTTGATACGTGAGGTTGCACAACCCCCTTGATCTCAATCCTCCTTGCTTCTTTATGTATGCCACTACGGTGGCATTGTCGCACCTGAGTGCTACTGTGTTTCCCCCGGAGACGATGGGCGAACCTTGCGAGGGCCTTTTGGCCTGCTAGTAACTCGAGCATGTTTATGTGAAGGGTCTTCTCCTCCGGGGACCACTTCCTCTCTGCTGTTTCCCCGAGCAGATGGGCTACCCACCCCTCCTTTGATGCCTCTGTGAAGAGCAACACCTCTGGAGGAACGGACGCGAATGGTAACCCCTGAAGGGTGTTAGCCCTGTCGGATCACCCGAGGAACATGTTCCTGGAGTCCGGAGACATCTTGACTAGTTCTTGAGGAGGGGCTCCTGGTGGCCAACGGTCCTTCGGTTTCCATTGGACTGGTCTCAGCTGGAGCCTACCCTGAGGAACCAACTTCTCCCACGAGACCAGATGGCCCACGAGCCTCTGCCAGTCCTTGGCTTTTAGGAATGGTCGAATAACTTGATCCAGGTTGCTCAGCCTCTCTTGAGAGGGGAACGCCCTCCTAATTGGGAGTCCAGGACCATCCCTAGGTACGTTATCCTGGTGATGGGGTCTAACTGGGACTTTTCCAAGTTGATGGTGATCCCTAGTTCCCTGCAGAACTGCAATAGCTTCGCTCCTTGGTCCTTTAAGACTGTCTCTGAGGCTGAAAGTAGCAATCAGTCGTCTAGGTACTGGATCAGCCTGATGCCCTGCTTGTGGGCCCAGGCTGATACTACGGTGACCACCCTCGTGAACACCTGAGGAGCCGTTGACAGTCCGAAGCAGAGAGTCCTGAACTGCAGAGACTGGAATCCCCACTTCACTTTGAGGAACTTCCTGCTGGAGGGATGCACGGGGATCTGAAAAGGTTGTTCTTGATGATCCATGGACATCATGAAATCCCCTTCCCTCAAGGCTGCTAGCACTCCTTGAGCCGGTGTATTTTGCCTAAAGGAGGACGGGGCTGGGGCACCGCTCCTGCGGGAGGGCCGCGGGGATGGTGCCAGGAAGTGGTGCCGTAGGTGGGTTGGCCATGTCCGCTGATGGTCTCCTATGGGAAGGACGTCTTGCCACTGACAGCCTGGGCTCCCCTGAGTCCTTAATTTTGCCAACTCTCTCCATAGTTTCTGCCTGCAGAGGTAACATGGTCTCACCCCACACTGGCGCATTCCTCCGAAACTTTGTTTCCCGTTCGGGAAGTTTACGGGAGATCCTGAAAGGACCTTGTCCCTCCTCCTTAACACCCAGTTTGCCGACTGGGTCAGGGGCTGGAAGGTAAGGGACTTCATCGTCTTCCCTCCCGAGCGAATGAGTTCTTGTAGAAGGGCCCGATTCCCTGGTACTGACAGGTTGAGAGATTGCCGGAACCCTGCCAGGGCGCACGCCCACTAGTCCAGCCAGGAGGTCACATTGACTATGTCTCGCAAGGTGTCCTCCATCATGGAGGCCACTGCTTGGGAGAAAATCACTGGTGCAGTGAGGGATCTGTCATCTGCACTCCCCTGGTTTAATGTTGCAAAGGCTTCTTCCAACGAGTGGGGACCTGCATGACGCCCGTCTGGAACATAGAATTTCTTCTGGGTCCTCAGTCCTGGCAGGAGCTTGAAGGACCCTTGGGCTCTTCGGGAGTTCTAATGTCCCCTCAACGTATTTATCGACGTGCTCCATGCCTAGTGCCACGTCCCACGCTAGGGCCAAGGATCGTTTCCGCTGGCCGGGGTTATCCACCATCCTCCCCAAACCTGAAAGCCAAGCCTGCTCTGATGACGGTTTAGGCTCGTCTAATCTGTGTGGTGACAGATCAGAGCCAAGACTTGTCTATAGGAGGATACTTAGCCGGGGGAACACTCGGCGTGTCTAACAAGCCCTCTACCACTTGATCTTCCGTGTCGGCTGCTGCATCCTCGAGCACGGATGGATCCATGGGGGCATCTGTATCCCTCACTTCTGGCTGGTCCGATGGAGTGGCTTCCTCCATCACGGATGGAGCCGGTGGGACGGAGGTAGCCGTCACGGGTCTACCCCCTCCCGGGGAAATCTGTGGGGTGTAAGTAGCCTGATATGCCAGTGAACTACTCCGATGCTTGGCTGGGGCTGGCCTGGCAACGGATATGGATGCCATGTTGCCGGGCTGAGCCAGCGGCTGCCTCCGTTGGACAGATGGAGCCGGTGACTTGCTGGGCAAAGGCAAGGTAAAGATTACATGTGTCAACGTCTGCATCCGACGGGCGGTCGGAGCCGAAGAGACACTGGGCAAAGATGCGGGGCCCTCTCCAGCGGCCACTGAGGCAGGCACTGGAGTGGCAAGAGCCCTGTTCGACCCGCTAGGGATGAAAGCCACTTTGCTTCCGTCACGGATGGAGCCGTCAGGACGGAGGTTGCCGTCATGGGTCTACCCCCTCCCGGGGAAATCCGTGGGGTGTAAGTACCCTGATATGTCAGTGGCCGCCTCTGATGCTTGGATGGGGCTGTCCGGGACGATGGCGCGGCTGGCTCCATCACGGATGGAGCCGTCATGGGTATGTCAGCGGCCGCCTCCGATGCTTGAATGGGGCTGGCCGGGACGATGGAGCGTCTGGCTCCATCGCGGATGGCGCCACCAAGACGGAGGTAGCCGTCATGGGTCTACCCCCTCCCGGGGAAATCCGTGGGGTGTGAGTACCCTGGTATACCAGCGGTTGACCACGAAGCCTGAATGGAGCTGTCGTGGTACCGGATATGGATGCCAAGCTGCCGAGTCAAGTCAGCGGCTGTCTCCGCTGGACGAGTGGAGCCGGTGACTTGCCGGGCAACGGCAAGGTAACGTTTATGTGTGCCAACGGCTGCATCCGATGAGCGGAAGAAGCCGAAGAGACACTGGGCACGGGGACGGCTCCAGCGGCCACCGGGGCCGGCACTGGAGTGGTAAGAGCCCTATTCGACCCGCTAGGGGGGAAAGCCACTTTAGCCCATTTCCTCTTGGAGGAATTCCTCTTCTTGCTCTTCTTCCTCGAGACCTTAGCCTTCCTAATGGAAGGGCCTACGAAAGAGCTGGACTTCCTCCTTTTAGACCTCTTCCGCTTCCTTCTCGTCTCTCGGGCGTCGGAGCCTTCCGACGCAAACGAGTCGTAGGACGAAGATGTATCTAAGGAGGGAAAAGAGGAAGAGGATCTCACTGAATCTCCTGAATCTTCTGTCAATAATGAAGGGTCTTGTAGATGTGCAACTGGCGTGATGGGCTGCCTGAAGGCCGACGGGAGCGTAGATGAGGGGGCCAGGGGCGTGCGTAGAGTCATCCGAGAAGCGAACCAGCCCGAGAATTCTCCCTCTGACGCATGGGTGATCTGAAGGACGTCCTAGGTGCCGTCCGTACATTGGAGTCGGGGTCTGAAGATCCTGTGGGCTGCCTCTCCTTGTCCATAACACCCCCGGTCACCGCTAAACCTGTAAGACACAGCCACGATGGAGGGGAAGGAGCCGTTCCTTGTGAGATTGCTAACTACACTTTGGTGTAATTGGTTGTATAACTACGTACTGTATTTATGCGTAACAATGTATTTATTATAATTGTACCTTTTACTCAAACTGTTGAGTACTGTAATTATTACTGTTTACCTATTACTGAAATCTACAATGTATATTTAGTTTCTGTTAAGGTGCCATACAGTTAAGTTTACATAATATATGAAATAACGAAATCTGTGTTCTCTCTTGCCCTGCCATGAAACAGAAATACAACATTCCTGACTTCCCCCACACCGGGTCTTCATTCGAGACGTGTCCTGCGGACACCAGAACCTCGTCTACAGTACACACTCCCGCCCCACTAGCAGACTCCCCACACGTCTGCGTAGGCACAATACACCCTAAATCATCAACATCAGACTCATGGGGAATGGCAATGGGCCGTTTCCCCGCAACAGACTTACCTCGTCCCCTACTCTGGATAGGGGAAGGGGAAGGAGAACCTCTCTCCGATGGGGCTTACCAGTCTTAGGCCCGGGACAGCGACGCTCGGATTCCAAAAGGAAAGCACTGGAACACCAAACAACACTACTGTAGTAATACTGTGAAAGGATGTGAATGGTAAGGCACAAAGAGATGGGGAAGCACAAAGGAAACACGTGGTAACACAAAGGCGGGTCGGACAGGATGAAGAGAGAGCGGCGAGATGTTATCTACACCGTGACCAATGCTTACTGGTGAGTCAGACCTAGCAGCACACTCTCGGCGCTGACCCAGGGTCGCCTCCGGGCGAGTATCCATCCACCACGGGGCGACCTAACAAGGGAAACGGAGATGGGGGAACTTTGCAAAATTCTTGGTCGGATAGGGAGGAGATCCCAGATACTCCTAAGAAAATAGTTTGAGGTAAGTACTCCGTGTTGGAACAAATATGTTTTAATGTTGTTAATGTTTTTAAAGAAATTTATTTTCATTTTCATTACTTCTTATTTCGTTTATTTATTTCCTTTCCTCACTGGGCTATTTTTTCCTGTTGGAGCCCTTGGGCTTATAGCATCTTGCTTTTCCAACTAGAGTTGTAGCTTAGCTAGTAATGATAATAATAATAGGAGGAAAGTAGCCACTGAACATTGCCGTAGTTAACCCCTTGAGGGGGAAGAATTGTTTGGTAATCTCAGTGTTGTCAGGTGTATGAGGACAGAGGAGAATATGTAAAGAATAGGCCAGACTATTCGGTGTATGTGTAGGCAAAAGGAAGTTGAGCAACAACGAGAGAGAAGGATCCAATGTAGTACTGTCTGGCCAGTCAAATGACCCAATAACTCTAGTGGTAATATCTCAACAGGTGGCTGGTGCCCTGGCCAACCTACTATCAAATGGGGATCCTGCTGTGCACCACGCTTTAACACCTCCAGAAGCTGGTAATTCATAGGGAAATTGGAAAGTCCCAAATATAGCCTCAACCATGAAGAGCGTCAAGGGAAGACTCCTCACAGGGGAAACAACGGGGTCCTCCAATTCCGGAGATTATCCTGGGGTCAAAGGCACATCACTCTTACCCGATGTTGGGTGGAGGGGGGAGTTCCTGTGGAAGAAGAACAAAGTCCAGGTTTCTTGGCCTTCGAGGCAGAGCTCGGGATTGAATAATCCCTCTTCAGTTTCTTTGGCAGAACTGCTCCCACGGGAGGATGGGCACTCCTGACAATCACTACAAGGAGACTTCTCTATGTAGGAGTGTCCTCTGCATGGATGGCAAAGCTTGCGCGGGGGAACGGAATGTGCCATAAGAGTGGCTAGCCATGCCTGAGCAAACCCAAATGATGCTTCTTCAAAAACAGCACAATCACACCTGTAAAGAGAAAGAGAACAAAGTTAGTACTGTACAGCCGATTCAACAAAAAATGGAAAGGCAGCCGAGAACTTCTGCTCTTTACTGTGGCCAAATTAAAGTGGTTCAGGTTGTGAGTGAGCGAGTGGACCGGGAGTATCCACCGCTACTGCCGGGAGGTTGGCTGCCACCTCGCTTAGAGTTTTTATGGCCAGAACGCCAGCTTGTGCTGTAAAACCTAGTAAAGAACGAGGGTTTGTATTCATGTCAGAACAAATTTAGTTCATACTACTGTATGTGGAGTATAAACATTATGGTTTTATGTTGTGAAGGTCACTAATGTAATGCTTTATTATCAAATTGACATTTCCAGTAACCATATCAAAGTTAAAATTAGATAGACTTGCCTCTTATTTAATCACTGTAAATTAATTTTCTCCTGAATATGTCATGTCCATGAGAATATAGTAAAACAACTAACGTTTGGTTATTTATGAGTCTTGAAATTAAATACTTCTGAATATTTTATAGTAACAATGATAAATACATTGTATTTTTTTCAGGGGAAACCAATTCTTCTTTAGAAAGAAACCTCTCGAAAGCTTTCCAAGAACCATTGGTGAAGAAGACCTCCCACATGGCAAACCTCATTACCTCTGTTCCAGCGGCTCAGACATCTACATTTGCAGCTAATGCAGCCTTGAACAGTGTGATGTCAAACCTTTCTAATATAGATTTAATGTTACAAGGATTGAGTCACATCAATGCTTTTGATACGTTAAAGTCACAACCTTATTCTTTGTGAAGCAAAACAATTCAAAATCAAATTTTTGAGATTATGTAAATACTTTACCCTCTCTAAGATATATTTGTTTGTAGCTGTAGAGAATCGTTAACTACAAAAGTTTTTGACAATTTTTTAATGTACTGTGGTAACAAAGTAGTGCATATTCAATATAAATCTTTCCATATACTTTATTATAGAATTTTAAAGCAAACATAGATAACAATCACCATGGCTTTATTAATACCTTAAAACTAGTGCACAGCATATATAGTACATATAAATATGCATGATAAAAAAAATTCTGTCTTTCATAAATGGATCACAAGCTAAATCATTACTCTAGTCATTTGTATAATTTTGGGCCCTATGAAAGCTTTGTGCTAATTTTGGAAGCAGCAAGTTTATTTGTTCGCTGAGCATCTTTCTCAGCCTTTCGTCTCAATTGTTCTAATCTTCGTTGTTCTCTTTCATGTTGTCTTTTCTCTTGCAGTGCCAAATCTAGGTCTGCTTCTTCTGCAGCTTCACCTTCCCATCCACTGCAATCTTCTACCCACTCTTCAAGTTCAGAGGACTGAAAGAAAAACATTGTTTTTATTATATATGTTTTATGAAGACACCACAAGTTGAAGCATGCATTTCTACAATGTATCCAAGCTACACCAACTTGTCCAGATCAAAATGGAAAGGACTTCAACTGAATTTGTCAAACAGCTACCTAGGCATCACTCCATGCCTCATGCTTCCATTCTTTTGATGGGAAAACTAGTTCCTATGGGTATACAAATGTTTCATCCTTTAAAATGGAGATGTGTCTTCACTGGAATTGGAACGAACACTAGATAGAACACTAAATTATAAGGTCGCTGTTTATTAACAGGTGGGCCAAATGTGAAGTCCAGTAGTTGGGCTGGAATTCCTAACCACCTAACACAGAAAAGCAACTTATGTCTGGTCATGGCAGATAAGGATGCTATAAGTGTTGATTTTTATTTTTAAGAGCAATCTTGCCTGTAAACGGAAGTGCACCAAAAGTTAAGCATGTGATGATTGAATTTTGTTTTTTGGGATATGACCTTCAAAATACAATGTGTTGTGTAGCTTTACTATAAGTTGCCTATTAGCAGCATCCTCCCCTTTACTGTGCTGTTCTACCTTTTCTGATCAGGACACAATATTTTAGTGTAAATCGTCTTGCTTCATGGTAGTTCTCTCCTTGGGAAGGAGTTACCTGATTTAGACTGAGTTTTGCCTGTATTCGCTAAGTTTTGAAAATTGTCTGTCTGGCATGCTCACTTGATGACAAGTATTCCCAGTGCTTCCTTTGTGACTAAACCCACAGTGTAGTGGTTTGTGTTGTGGCAGAGAAAGCTCTTGTAGCAGCTTCCTTCTAAGAGGTAGTGCATTCATTATTGGTTGCTCATACCTTGACTTCACTGGGAAGAAAAGACGGTTGGCTAGGGGAAGAAGATTTCATCCTCTCTTCTTCCTTTACCCATCTCTTCCTTCCTTGAAAAGACAATGATGAGGATCATAGTTGCGTGGGAAGGCCTTTTGCTAAAAGTTTCCTGGGACTTACAGCAAATGCTCTCCTACTTTGGGAAGGAGTGATGGTACTCACTCATTAACTGGAATCTCTGAGGCCTGTAAAGTGCGCATGAGCCAGTGTTACGGTTAGCGCTGTTGCATCAGGAGCAGGTGAGGAGTCCTAGTTTGACAGAACACCAGCATAGTAGGCCAGGGGGGTGTGAATGCATGCACCAACATTTCTTCTTCCTATTGTGAAATAGATTTTGTTCCAACACAAATACAAACGCTCATTCTTCAAGTGTACACAGCCATAAAAACTTGAATGAGGGGGCAAGCGGGAGAGGCTCCCGCTTGGCCCACGACTCACTATCTTCACTATTTTGACTTGGCTACTGGAGAGAGCAGACATGCTCGGTGCTCCTCTGTTTCTGTGCATCGGGCTATAATTAACTTTGTTTTCTTTCTCTTTTCAGGTGTGCTTGCGCTATTTTCCCGAGGAAACAGCATGTTGATCTGTCCCGGTATGGACGGCCGTCTTTGTGGCACCTTACGTTCCCCTTTGGAGACTGAACCTCACCAGCTTTGCCCTTCGTGCAGAGGACACTCCTGCACGGAGGCGTCACCCTGCGACAAGTGTCGGAAGTGGCCATTCTCACAATGGGAGCGTTTCGGCAGAAGGAGGAAGTAGTCTAAAAGGGGCTCTTTGACCCCAAGCTCTTCTTTGAAGGCCAAGAAGCGAAGACTTTCTTCTTCTTCTGCAAGAAACCTATTAACTCGTCTTCTTCCAGAGCTAAGTTAGACATAACGGATGTGCCTTTAACCACTGGACGACTCTTGAGCCTGGAGGCCTCTGTTACACCCTTCTATCAATGAAAGTCCTCCCTTGATGCCCTTTATGGGCTATGACCTTTGTAAGAAATTTTGTGTTCTCCTTTGAAGGACAAACTGTTAGAGGAGTTGAAACATAGTGAACAGCAGGACCCTCCACCTCCTCCTGAAGAGGTCGGCCTAGGCAGTTCCTCCTCCCATGCCAATGGAAGGGATCCCCTTCCCTTGTTCTTTGTGCCCTTTGCTTCATCCTAAGCAGTTCCTCCTCCACCTGAGGTTCTACAGGTTGTTGCCCTCGGGATAACAATCTTGCGAAGGTGCCTGGTGAGCCCGCTTAGCTTTCAAGGTCACCCCAGGAAACCCTGGTAGACACCCTCATGTTTGTGCGTGGTTTGCCATGCTTGACCTATTTCATAATCTTCTCGTATGCGTGCTTGCGGTTACTCGGCACCTCACTCTAGCTCTTTGGGTGCTTGCGGTTACTCGGCACCTCACTCTAGCTCTTTGGGTGCTTTCGGTTACTCGGCACCTCACTCTAGCTCCTTGGAGCGAGCAGGGGAGTGCCCCGCCTGCATCCTGTAGTCCTACAATGATATGTAGATCCCACCAAAACACCCTCACTTACCATCAGTAGGTCAAGCTCGGGAGGAGCCCACCCTTGCATACATACATACATTACCCGAGGACAGGTAAATTCGTAACTCCGTATTAGGAGAGAAAGTTCCAGTGAAGAGGAAATGTCTACTCCATTCAATCTAAAGGGAGGACTCGATGCTGAGCGATAGCCTTTTACTGCCGAAACTGAAAGGAGCATTTCCTCTCGCAGATATACAAAGAACTCCACTATTGCTGGAACAGTGGCTTCGAGAGGCGAGATACCCCTTCCACGACACCAACACACCAACCACAGAAGACGTTCCACTTCACCTGGTAGAATGCTGCTGCTGACTTTTGCAGGTGTCCAGACATTCTTTTCGCAACTTGTTGCGAAAAGCCTCTCTGAGAGAGATGCTGGAAAGTCTTCAGGCGTGAAGTTGATTCACCCTTCTCTGTATTAGGGGCCTTAAAGCAAGTTAGCCGTGGGAGAGCGCCATTAGAATGTCGGAGTACTAGTCTGAGCCTTCGTGGTCATCACTCTCTAGGGGGGCCAAAATCAAGATATGATTCTCGTTCCTCTCCAAAGAGGGGAATAAGACCAAGTGAAGCTCTCCACTGTCCTTCCTAAGGGTGCAGGTTGACCCCCAAAGCTTGAACTTCTTGTGAACTCCTCTGGAGGAGGAGACTGGTGGATGTCTTCTTATCCCTTGATGTCCTAAGCTCGGGATCTGAAGGAAGCTGCTGGAGGCTCTCATCATCCCTTCTCTAACTGTAAGAGAGCAAGGAGACTTGAAGACCGTGCCTAAAAATATGGCTTACAAATTTATGCAAGGTTCAATTTGGGTAACCTTTCCCTCCTTCTAAAATCTATATCACATAAATATGGAAAGAGCAGGATCCATACACATGGGGGAAATTTACATCCTAGCCCCTTCCCCTGTCTTGAACCTTGATGGAAAAATGAGAACACCTCCACTGAGCCTTCAGAGAACAAGGGGAGGAGACTGGTGGATGCCTTTCTATCCCTTGATGTCCTAGGCTTGGGATCTGCATGGATTTTATCCGTTCCGAAGGAAGCTGCTGGAGGCCCTCATCATCCCTTCTCAAACTGTAAGAAAGAGAGCAAGGAGACTCAAGACCGTGCCTAATAATAAGGCTTGCAAATTCATGCAAGGTTCAATTTGAGTAACCTTTCCCTCTTTCTAAAATCTATATCACATAAATATGGAAAGAGGAGGATCCATACATATGGGGGAAATCTACATGCTAGCCCCTTCCCCTGTGTCTTGAACCTTGGAGGAAAAATGAGAACACCTCCATTCCAAATATTCTACTATATTCCCAAACAATTCTTTGTACGTGAAATTATTGCACTACAGGTGAATAATATTCATGGGTTATTCACTTATCCATTATCATCTTTCTATTGATTAAAGTCATAAGATCATAAAACTGACATTAAGGGGTTATTGATTAGTCTAACCTAAATGAGGTCGGAAAATTCAAATAAAATCACATATTTTTAGTAATTTGTATTTTTCTTAACATACTTACCGAGAACTACTTTCTTAGGAGGTACCTGGAATCTCCTCTCAACTGACCAGAATTTTGTGTAGTTTACCCTCCTTCCATTTTCTGTGAAGACTACCCCAAGCGGAAGGATACGTGCCCTGAGGCTAGTCCCGAGCCAGGTCGCGCGTTAGCTTGGGTCTTGACCCTCAGTAAGTTCTTGGATGTTAAAAATAACTAAGGGTCAGAAAGGCACTCGGGGAAGGAAGGGAGGGCCATTACCCGAAAGTAGTTCTCAGTAAGTATGTTAGGAAAAATACAAATTACTAAAAATTTGTGATTTGTTCCAACAGAGACTTAACTCGAACTACTTTCTTAGGAGACTTACACTTTAGGAGGTGGGAGTGTCTACCTGACCTAGACTCAACTAAGCAGAACGGCTGAGAACCTAGATAGGAGACTAGGTTCTAAGGTTGACGGAAAACGAAACGTAGGAAAACTACAAAAAGAGCTCACACTAGTGTCTAAGTACTCACCCTTAAAATACTTCTTGCTGCTGTGTCCAGTGATGAAACTGTGAATCCATGTCTTGATCAGTCTCTACTTGGTCAAATCTCCGGGGAAAGAAGAGAAAAAAGAAGACAAGGGGAAAAGGGAAAACAAAAGTGTCTCTTTTTGGTCTTGATAATCGCGATTATACCTGGGGCTTTGGCCGTTAAATCGCTTGGAGCATGGAGATGACTGTGCCTATAGAGAACCCGTCTAGAGACTTCCTCGAACATTCTTTGAGATAGTGGGCTGTGAACGTAGATTGGTTCGACCAGGTGCCTGCCTTGAGGATCTGCACTACTACCATGTTTCTCTCAAAGGCAAGAGCGGTACTAATACCTCTAATGTCATGTGGTCTGGGCTTACCTGGAAGGGGAAGACCGGCACTACTATAGGCCTTGATGATTACCAGTCGAAGCCAAAAGGAGATGGTATTCTTAGAGATCGGCTTTCTCACTGTGCCCGTGGAGACGAAGAAGTTCTTGATGCCAGGACGGAGACTAGCAGTCCTTTCTAAATATTTCCTTAAGGCCCTGACTGGACACAACTTCAAATCTTCCGGATTACCTGACCGAGGAATTGCTGGAACAGTAAACCCTTCGAATCTCGGATCCCAGACAGCTGGATTTTGTGTTTTAGCCACAAACGTAGGAACGAACTTGATTGAGACCTCTCGCCAACCTCTTGTGTGCGAGACTTCGTAGGACAAGCCATGGATCTTGCCCACCCTCTTAGCTGAAGCCAAGGCTAACAAGAAGACCGTCTTGAGCGTGAGATTTCTATCCACCATGTCTTTCAAAGGTTCAAAGGGTGGCTCACTCAGCATTTTCAGAACCCTAGCTACATCCCATTGTGGCACCCTGGAGGCTTGAGGAGAGCAGGTTTGCTCAAAGCTCCTGATGAGCATAGAGATGTTCCTAGAGGAACCCAGGTTAATGCCTTTCAAGAGGAAAACTTGACCTAACGCTGCACGGACTCCCTTCATGGCTGGAATTGACATGCCCGCCACGTCCCTGAGATGTACGAGGAAATCCGCAATGTCAGGAATCGAGGATCCTAGGGGCTTGATGTTTCTGGAGGCGCACCATTTCGTGAAAGTGGCCCATTTTGCCTGGTACACCGCTGCCGATGAGTGCCTCAGATAACGAGACATTCTTTCAGCTGTTCATGCCAAATAACCTTCTTTCCTCAGGAGCCGCTGGATAACCTCCACGCGTGAAGGCGCAGAGATAGTGGATTGTCGTGGAACCTTTGGAAGTGTCGTTGCCTTAGGAGATCTGGTCTGTTTGGCAGAGGCCACGGGGGAAGGCACGCCAACTCTCTTAGGTCTGCGAACCATTCCCTCTCCGGCAGCAAGGCGCTACCAGTCATCCTTAGATTGAGAGCTGTTCTTACTCTGTTGAGCACTTGCCTGATCAGTGTGAAGAGAGGGAAGGCGTGCACGTTGAGATTGTCCCACCTGTGTTGAAAGGCGTTTTCCAATGCCGCCTTTGGGTCTGGGACAGGAGAACAGCCTGGTCGCGAAGAGGTCCATCACCGGCGAACCCCACTTTTGGATGGCGAGACTTGCTACCTCTGGATGAAGGGACCACTCGATCCCTACTACTTGGCCCATCCTGCTGAGTCCGTCGGCTAGGACATTCCTCTTTCCCGGAATGAATCTCGCCGTTATTACGACTTGTTCCGACTCGGCCCAATCCAGAATCTCCAGCGTGAGGTCGCACAACTCCTTCAATTTTAGGCCAACTTGCTTCCTTATGTAGGCTACTACTGTGGCGTTGTCGCACATTAATGCCACTGTTTCCCCTTAGAAGACCGACGAATTGAAGGCACGCTTTCTGAACGGCCTTCATCTCCAGGACATTGATATGCTGTGTCTTTTCCACCTCCGTCCAAGAACCCCTTGTTGACTCCCCGCGAAGGTGAGCTCCCCATCCTTCCTTGGAGGCATCCGTGAAGAGGAGCATTTCCGGGGGCTCCGCCGCGAAGGGCATCCCCTTGAGGGTGTTTGCTCGATCTCTCCACCACTCCAAGGATTGCTTTCTCCCTGGAAGAACAGGAATTACTTTGTAGGGAGACTCTACAGTAGAGTCCCTTCAGGTTCCATTGGATGGCCCTGAGTTTCATCCTCCCTTGGGGAACCAGCTTCTCCCAAGACACCAGATGTCCTATCAATCTCTGCCAATCCTTCGCTTTCCTGGGCTGGCCCGATAGGAAGGGACGGAGGATCTGGTCCAAGTTGTTCAGCCTCTCTTCCGATGGGAAGACTCTCACTAGTCGGGAGTCTAGAACCATCCCCAAGCACGTCATCCTGGTGGAGGGAGACAGGTGAGACTTCTCCAGGTTGATGGTGATACCCAGAACCTTGCAGAATTGCATTAGCTCCGCACCTTGTTCCTTCAAAACTGCCTCTGAGGAAGAAAGGAGTAACCAGTCGTCCAGGTAGCGAATCAGACGAATTCCCCGTTCGTGAGCCCATACAGAGACAGTCATGAAGATTATCGTGAAGATTTGGGGCGCTGTCGACAGGCTGAAGCAGTCTTGAATTGCAAGATCTGGGTATCACACTTCACCCGAAGGTACTTTCTGCTGGAGGGGTGAATGGGGATCTGGAAATAGGCGTCCTTGAGATCTATGGAAATCATGAAGTCCCCCCTCCCTCAAGGACTCCAGGACCGACTTCGGGGTGTCCATCTTGAAGCTGGTCTTGCACACAAACTTGTTGAGGGCCGACAGATCTATGACTGGTCTCCAACCCCCCCGTCGCTTTCTCCACTAGAAAGAGGCGGCTGTAGAAACCTGGACCCGGCTGCAGCACTGTTTCCATTTCCCCTTTCGCTAACATAGTGGAGGCCTCTTCTTTTAAGGTCTCCCTCTTCAAGGGGTCCATGGGAGCTAACCACTCCGCCTGACTTGTTGGGATAAGGGGTGGAGGGTCTGCCAGGAACGGGAGCCTGTACCCCTCTTTTAACACTGTTACCGTCCAGGGTTCCGCTCCGTGATTCTTCCATGCTTGCCAAAATCGTTTGAGGCACCCCCCCTTCCTGAGGCTTGGGCAGGAGGGGGGGGGGCCTCTCAACCTACCTCCTTCTGGAGAAGCGACCTGACCGGCCTCTCCTGGAAGCTGAGTGGGCTGTTCTATAGGAGGCTGGGGCTGTGGGATCGCCCCTGCGGGAGGGCTGCGAAGGGTGAGACCACAGGGCAGCCGGGGCCTCTCTCCTCACCTGGCTAGGAGGGGCCCGAGACGTCGAAGGTCCATCCGGAGGAGGCCTTCTGTAAGTGGGCCTCCTCATGGTATGTGGTCTGGGAGTGTTCACTTCCTTTCGTTTCGACAGTTTCTCCACCACTTCCTCCGTCTGTTTTAAGGGGAAGAGTCCGTCACCCCACACAGAAAGGTTCCTCAAGGACCTCGCCTCCCTGTCCGGTATACGCCTGGACAATTTATTTAAGATCGTGTCCCCTCGTCGCAGAACCCAATTGGCGGATAACGCTAGGGACTGAAAAGTTAGGAACTTCAAGGCTCGTCCTCCGGAGCTGATAAGTTCCTTCAGCAGTGCTTGGTTGGACGACACTGCAGAGTCAGTAGAAGCCTGGATGCCTACAAGTGTCGAGGCCCACCAGTCTAACCAAGAGGCGACGTTGACGAGATATTTGGACATCTCCTCCATCATCGTAGCTTCCAATGGAGAAAAACAGATAGGAGCTGAGGAAGCCCTGTCCTCCGAAGTTCCCTGACCTAAGACTTCCAAGGAGTCTTCCACTTTGCTGGCACCTTGTGGCTGTCCTTCCATCCAGTAGTACTTACTCTGGGACTTCAACCCCTGGAGTAACTTGGAGGACCCTTAACCCTTGGAACCTTGAGCGTTTCGTGCCACAACCTTGTCAATGTGAGCACAGCCAAGTCTCACATCTCTGGCTACAGGTAGGGCTAAGGAGGGCTTCTGTTGGATGGGCTCCTCCATTAGTCTATTAAGGCTAGACCGCCAGGCATCCTCGTCTGCAGGCAGTGGTTCCTCGATCCTGTGGTGATGGCGAATCAAACCAATGACCCTCCTATAAGCGGAGTCCACCGCTGGCGCGGTTTCAGTATCGCCGTCCGCGGTTGAGGAACTGTACTGAAGGAGACCTTCGCACCAATCTGTGGTCTGAGGATGGGCATTGCGGAGGGCCTGGGCACCTCCGTCCTCCGTTTGCTTTTCTTCAAAGGGGAAGAGGTTTCCGTGGGCTTGCCCGACGAAGGAAGCCGTTCCTCCATATCGCTCGGCTGAGCTAACTCGACGAGGCTGCCCATCCGAAAAGGCAACTCCCTCCGCTGGGCGGAAAGGGAAGCCCGTTTCAAGGTCTTATGCCTGTCGGAAGAGTTCCTTGGATCTTTGTGAGGGTCAATTCTATGGCTGGTGGAGGCCCTTCTAGGAGGACTGTCTCCAGGAAGCCAACCCGCAGCGCTCGGTAGAGTAGTAAAGTCCGCGAGCTTACTGCGGGGAACGAGGACCCATTGCTCCTTCGGCGAAGTACTCCTCCTGGGTTTCTTCTTCGGGGACCTTGACCGCTTCTTCCTATGCCGTGACCTAGAGCGGGACCTCGAGGGGGAGCGCCGTCTCCTGGATCTGTTCCTCCTCCAATGGTGTCTTCTCCACGCCTCCTCCTCCTCCGACAACGATGAGCCTACCTCCGAGGACCCTGACGACTCCTCGTAACAACTCCGAGAGACGGGAATGTCCGCTTTCGCCATTTTCTGGGTTCCGGATGTCGAAGGCTGAAGGAAAACGTTGGGAACCGCCGATAGAGGGGCTGGGAGAGATATCGGACGATCAACGTTCTGGAACCAGGACTCAAGGCCGTCCTCCCCCCTCAAGGGTAACCTACAGGGAGTTCTCGGGGGCCCCCATCCGAGGGGATCTTCTAACGGCGAACCTTCTTTTCCTGGGGCGCCTTCAGCTGCGGAGGCGCCTGAAACATAAATCCACGATGCTGATGAAGATACAGGGACATCCTTATTCCACATAGGGTCGTCCGTAGAGACGTGCCCCCCATGCACAAGGGCATCGTCCTGCGGACCCTCACTAATAAAACTATAACAGGCCCCCACTTGCCTGTAAAGGATCAGCAACCCCAGAATCCCGAAGACACGACTCCTGGGGAAGAACCATTGGCTTCTTCCCCGCAACGGACTTACCTCGTCCCCTACTCTGGGTAGGGGATGAAGAAGGGACCCTGTCAGACTTCTCTCCTGTAGACGTCGCAGGCGAAGAAATGCTGGACTTCCTGGGCAAACGTTTAGACGACTTCTTCTTCTTAGTCCCAAACTTCACCCACTGCATTTCATTCCACAACACACACTCCGGACACGTGTCTGAAGGAGAGCAAACTCTACCCCTGCACGAAGAGCAAAGGGAGTGCGGGTCCACCTCAGGCTTAGATAAGAACGCACCACACGATTTTCTAGCCTTAGGCCCAGGACAACGGCGATGATGCTCCATACCGCACTAGCACAATACCGCAAGACACAGGAACGCAGCGGGAAAGGATAATAAGGGCAAGAGAACACTTCACAAACACAAGGGAATGAGACAAGGAGAGCGTCGAGATGATGTCACGACGCGACCAGATAACTTACTGAGGGTCGAGACCCAAGCTAACGCGCGACCTGGCTCGGGACTAGCCTCAGGGCACGTATCCTTCCGCCTAGGGGTAGTCCTCACAGAAAACGGAAGTAGGGTAAACTACACAAAACTTTGGTCGGTTGAGAGGAGATTCCAAGTACCTCCTAAGAAAGTAGTTCGAGCTAAGTCTCTGTGTTGGAACAAATAATATTTGGACAACAATTAGACTAGATCAAAAGTTCTGTATAATTTCATGACTATTAAGTGTACATAAACACTTCCAATTTGATAGTGGAAAGCATCATATGCCAGCAACTGAACAGATCAAACATTTGTATGTTTGGCTAGTGTATGAAAAAAAATCTAGACTGTGTTACAGCAAGGGATTACACTTTTAAAACTTTTAGTAAAAATAAGGGGGAAAATTTCATAAAACTGGAATAGGTGATAAGATACGAAAACTAAAACACCTCCAGGCTGTCAAGAACGCTGGGAAGTGTGTGAAGTGAAAGGCAACTTATGTTATATGGGTCGATAGCATATACAGTACAGTATAAACAAAACAAATTTATTGAAGGCAATCTTGAACAATAAATTAATCATCCCTGTTACTGTAAAGCTAATATTAAGAATACTGTACTGCAGTGGGCTGATGGTGCCTCTGAATTTAAGGATCTCTCTAATACACAATGAGCCTATGCTTTACATGTTGAAAGAATGGACCTTGAGAAGAGGAGACAATATTCTTTGATATTTCATGTCATATTGTATTCCCTGTTCTAGCCTTTTACAGGAAAGTTCATGGATAACACACAGCAAATTAACATGAAATAAGAATTAAGTTGCTCTAAGTCATAGTCTACATTTACAAATAGGGAAACATCTGACAGCATAGCATGAAAGAATGTAAATATGAAAAATTAAAAATAACATGACAAATTCGTAGATAAATTGTATTTTTCCTAACTATACAATCCTTAGCTATTTATTAGGGGTTATACTTTTGGCAAAGCTGAAATGACGACCCTTTAAAACTTAGCGAGGGTTAACTACCCACACCACTAGTTAGCAGGGGTAGGGGGGGGGGGGGAGTAGCTTGCTACCACTCCCATTCACACACCTGTGATTTAGTCACTTTGCTTGGAGGTAGGACTTCAAGGGGGATAGGGATGGCGGGCAAGTTTGTATAAATAGCTAAGGTTTGTATAGTTAGGAAAAATACAAATTATCTACGAATTTGTCATTTGTTCCGTAACTGGAATACAAACCACGCTATTTATTAGGGGTGACTTACCCATTAGGAAGAGTGGACGTCCCTGCCAATCTGGCTTTTGGCTTTGCCCGGGGGCTCCTTATCTGAGAATGTTAGTACTCAAAAATAGGGAGTCCCTGCCCTCACTAAAACCTTGCTACGCAAGGTCCGTGGCCTACGCAAGCTGTGTGTTGAGACGGGCAGAAGTGTGACTATCTAGGTAAAGTTATTCCGAGTCTATGTAGGAAAAACCTGATGGAACCAAGACTTTCCCAATACCACCACGCAAGGTATGGGGACGCAACAGTATTAGCTTGATACTAGGTACACAAGGGAGTATGGTTTACCTGCAGTGGTTTGAGGTCAGCTTATGCAGAGAACCCAGGATGCTGCTTTCCCCACGAGAGGGTAGGATGAAGAAAAGAATAAGAGCCAGTCAAATCTTTTCATTCACGCAGACTAAAACTGGGTAACAGTGCCCTCATCCTTCTGCTACTTGTCCAATAAGGAGCTTGAGGTATACAACCAGCTGTTGTACAGCCAGCACTGGACTGATAGAGATCGTATCGAGTTCCTGTGGGTCACGTCTTGCAGGAGAAAGGTTGTGAAAGTCACCTGGAGCATTCACATCCTTTCTTGTAAAACCTGCATCACAGAGTAATCTGCTAAGAAGGACCAGGGGCATAGTTATGCCCCCTGACACTGTGAGTCATCATGTCAAGATGATGTTTCAGTGATCCTCCTCTAGTCTCTCCCAGCGCTGATGACAAGAGAAGGGACCTGGTGGGCTGTTGCCGTTTTCTTTAGGTAAAGTCTCATACCTTACCCTGGGTACAGTAACGGATGATCTGGATCATCCGTTACTGAGTGGAGACTTGTGTAGGATCTGTCACCTCTGGAAACTGTGTCTAGCAACATACTCAGGGACGAAACTGAACATTGTCTTTCGCCGTTCTCAATAATGGGCAATGTTGAAAGAGAGACCATGAAGTTCCTTGACTCGTATGGTTGCTGTCCAAGTGTGTAGGAACATTGTGTTCTTAAATCAGGAGAAAATTTGTTGCCTGGTGAAGTGGAACATAAGGAGGTCCCTTTAGGGATCGGAGAATTTGAACCATCTTCCGAGAGGAAGGTCTCAATTCCGACTGGGGAAAGGCAAGTTGTAAGTCCGTATGAGTTAGGAAAAGTCTATCGATGAGAGGGTGTCCCTTTCTTTCAGTTTGAAGGTGAAAGATCAAGGTTGAGTGATCATCTTTACCTGTCAAAACTGAATAGGGGGTCTTTTCCTCTTGTATATACTCGAGGATTCCGCTATTGCTGGAATCGAGGTATCAAGTGGAGAGACATACTTTCACATGACACCAACCACACAAGACGTTATACTGCCTGGTAGACTGATGCTGAGGAATTCCTCAGATATCTAGACAACCTTTTTGCAAAGAGGTATTGGGTAGTCTCCAGGCATACAATCATAGCAAAACTATAGCTTGTGGTAATCTGTCGAAGTGGGTTGTCTGTGATGTGGAGAGGGTTTTCTTGGAGACTATCAGGAGCTGCAAAAGGTTTGGAAACTGTTCTGCATAATGCCATAGCGGAGCAAGGAGAGTCCCTGAGAGGTTGACCGATGTTCTAACCTTCTTGAGTGCCCTTCTCCAGATAAAACAGGGACGAGACATAAACATCATTGTTGTACCCACTGTTGTTGCCAGAGAGCCCTGGGGTCTAGGGCTGGGAAGCAACGGCAGCCTGAGATTCAGGAGCGATGTGAACAGATCCCTAGATGGAGGACCTCGTAAAGTCGGAACTTTGTCGGCTACAAGGCGATCCAAAGTCCATTCAGTATACCTTATCTGAGATGCTGTGCACAGATTGTCGGCGAGCATGTTCTTCTAGTCTGGAATGAAGCGGGCTGACAGTGGTATGGAACGGACTTTGGCCCATCTTAGTGTTTATACTGTTAGATGGGAAGAGGCTACGAGCAAGTTCCTTCTTGCTTGTCGATGTGAGTCTCTATGTGGTGTGTGGTGTGTCATCCATCATATTACTGAGTGGTCTGTTAGGAACCGATGAGGCTGCTGAAGGACCGGAAAGTTGGCCTTCATCTCTTAAGAGATTTAAGTGAAGGTACTTTCATACTCTGTCCAGAGGGCTGAGGTCATGTGGTGCAGCACTATGGTCTCTCCTCTCTTCTTTTGATGTGTTCTAAGCACAACCTCAAGTCCGAGGGGTGGGGAAGGATGAGAAGGTTATGCCACCCTGTAGATTCTCAACTGACACCCATCCCTTGAGGTTTGTCCAAACTTCTGGTCCCATGGGGGTCAGAATGTTTGGGGGATCGAGGGTCTGATTCCAGTCCGACTCAAGTCCCTTTGGAATGGGAGTCGTTCTCATTTCGAGAAGGTTTTGTGGAGATTGGTGTCTAGAATCATTCCCAGATACACCAGTCTTCTGAGAGGGAAGTAGGGAAGACTTCCGCAGGTTTACCCTGATCACTGGATCTTGGTAAAAAGACTAGAAGTTCCGGTGTTAATGCAAGATTGCCACTGAGTCTGCTAAGGTCAGTCAGTCGTCCCAAGACAGAGGAGACAGAAGCCGATCCTGTGAGACCAGGATGGGTGTAGTGGAAAGACCAAAGCACAGTGCCTTGAACTGGTGTTTCTTGTTTGTCTAGACTGAATCTTCCAACCTTCGTAGATGGATGGTTTGGACCGGTTTGGACCTGGGAGTAAGTGTCCTTTAGGTTCAGTGTGCAAATGAAGACCTGAGGTCTTAGCCCTTGTTCGAACTCCAACATGGTGTGGACCTCGACCCAAAGGGACAGCTCCTTGAGGATCCTTTTGCACACGGAAGATTGTCGACGCTGGAGTCTTTTGACTCGTGTCGTAAAGGATCAGGCGCCATACCCAGTGTAAGAATTCTTCTCTGAGAGAGAATTCCTTTAACTAACAGAAAGAAGGCAACGTTTAGCCTTACCATGCGCCCTGATGGGATTAATGCTATTCCTTAGAATAGAATCAATCTGGCGAATGTTAATCAATGGTTAAGTGTTGGGTATCGTGGTTACTGTGCAGTTGGAGAGTGCTCGCAAGTATTTCCCTGTCGACAAGCCGTTAATGAGGGTTGTTGAACGTTTGCCGATCACTTTAGTGTGATGGCGAACAGCCAGTAGCGAGAAGTATGTTGTATACCTTCTGATCTAGGAAACTACAGGAAGAGGTTGACTAGTAAGTTCGAGTCACGAACTGCAAGATGACCGATGAATCGGTGGTCTGTGAGCCGATGGTGAGTTAGAGATTAGCAAGCTGATTAAAGTCCACCCTGGTTGGTCAGAGATGAGCAAGCTGAAGATGGTCTGGTCAGAGATCAGTGAGCTGAGTTCAATGATTATTGGTGATAGGAAATGCTAGCAATTGGAGATTGTTAGTCATTGGAGGGACTAGAGGTCAAAGATCAGCATTGAGCTAGCAATTGGTGATCTGGTGCTCGGTGACCTAGCGATCAGTAAACTGTGAACTAGCCATCAGAAAACAGTGATCTAGAGATCAGACTGTTGATGCTTTCCTGTTTGCTGACGTTGGTCTATCAAGGAAAAATAAAGAAACTTCAGAAGAAACAGGGACCAAGGATTGCCCGCTTCGATTCCCCTTGTAAGATGGAATCTTTGGGATCATGAATCCTTCTGTGAAGCCTTATTCCTCTTTTCCCGGTGGCAATGTTGTGTGTTTGCGGGGACGAATGGGGCAATGGTGATCTGTAGAAAAAGTTTTATTCCTTTTTACTGCTTATTGCGTGTGTGTGTAGGAGAGTACTGGAGCGATGGCACACAGGATAATGCTGGTGCTCAATTTCTGCCTGGAGAGCAGGCAAGTGCTGGCTTTCAGGCGAGAGCTGGTGCATTGGATCTGCGTGCCCTGACTCTTTGGCAAGAGCTGGCGCATTGGATCCGAGACCGCAACTGCGCAGGTGGGCGCAGAAAAGTGCGGAAGAGAGCTGGCGCGCAGTAAGGCACTGTGTAGTTTTGTGCAGTCTCCCTAGAATGCACCGAAGCATGTGACTGGTTGCGCAAGGGCGGGTGCATTGGTGCATGCGTGAGAGTACTACGTGGAGATAGCTGGCGCGTGCGTGCGGAAGATCATTGGCGTCGGCGCGCGGAAGATCATTGGCGTCGGCGCGCGCAAGAGCATCAGTGCTCACGCGCGCATGCGCACGCGCAAGACTATTGGCTTGCGTGCGAGCGCGGAAGACCATCGGCGCGTGCGGAAGACCGCCGGGGCGTGCGGAAGACCGTCGGCGCACACGAAGGTAGCGCTAGTAGGTTGGCAAGTCAGCTGGCAGGACGACCAGAAACTGGGATGAGGCCTTTGTAAGGGAAACATCCACCGATGGGGACCGTAAAAAGGTCCGAGTTAGAGTCCAGGACCGAAGTCCAAAGAACTAAGTTGCAGCGCAAGGTTGCGCTGGTAGGTCTGCTGGTATGATGATCAGGAAATGATGAGCAGCGTGATCCTTCGATGACGTGTCTCTTTGAGTGGCCTCTCGCGAACGAGAGAGGTAAACACCTCGTAGAAGAGACTTGAAGAAGCCTGTGATGACGCCCATGAGACCGATGGATCAGCAAGCTGACTGTTAACAGTAGCTATCCTTCAAAGAGGAGTCTCTATGAGTGGCCTCTCTCACGAACAGGAGAGGGGACCACTTCGTAGAAGAGACTAGAAGACGGCCACTGAGGGCTGGTGGATTAGTAAGCTGACCTTTAACAGTAGCGATGCTCCTAAGAGGAGTCTCTATGAGTGGCCTCTCTCGCGAACGAGAGAAGTGAACACTTCGTAGAAGAGACTAGAAGACACCCATTGAAGGCCGGTGGATCAGCAAGCTGACCTTTAACAGTAGCAATCCTCCGAAGAGGAGAGAGATTTGCCAAGACTGTGCTCTGCCAGTGAAGGAAGAGAAACTCAGCAACAGGGGAGAGAAGTCTGGGCAAAGGCAGCAACAGCAATCGGAGACGATGAATTTATTAAGCTGGTTCACATGCTAAACATCTCTGGAACCTAGAAGATGGAAATCTTCCTAGATCACGAACTCGTTCTGGGCGCTTCTCTTATATAAGCTGCATGATGAGGGTGGAGTGCACTGGGTGGCGAGGCGCAGCCTGCTGTCTGATGAAGAAGGCGCGATGGTCTGGATTGCCCGGGGGAAAGGCGAGAACTCCTGTACTCGGCAACAGCACAGGATGAGGCGAGGCTGAAGCGTGTTGAACTTGCAGAGGGCCAGCAACATAATGAATCATACTTGGAGGGGCTAGGGAAAGGCGGGGGCGAAGGCAGGCGCCATCTTTAAGTCCGACGTGGCAGAGACCACTCCAGGGAGGATCTAACCCGCGAAAAGGAAAGGTGGTCCCCAAGAGGAACAAGAACATGCATCGGACTTTGTCCCTCCCTCTGCAGGCTAAGCGAATTCAGAACAAGGGGGAGCCCTGTCGTCGGCGGCAGAAGATACGGCAAACAAAGACGGAGAACTTGGGTCTGGGAACATAAGCGTCGGACATGGAAGCACGGAACTCCTCAAGCATGAAACTTTCGGAGCCTTTCGGAGGAAGATCCAGGTCCACCTCTGAGGAAACTGGATTGCTCTTCCTCTCTCCTCCTGACTGTAACAGCTCAAAGAGACATTCGATGGAGGACCAACGACACCAAGGGAAAGCTAAGTCTGCAATAAATTGTCAATAGAGAAGGACTTGCTAGCAGAGAAGAGTGGCGCCACTTCGCTAGGGAAAGTGGTAGCATCCTTCAAACCTAAGGGTTGCCCTGGAGTTAAATGGTCAACACCCTAGGAGATTGAGTGAGAAGGAGCTTCAGAAAGAGTTTGAAGGATTGAAGAAGTAGTAGGTTTCTTCGACTTCGAGGATGACCCCGAAGGAGAAGAATCCCTCTTCACCTTCTTGTGCTTCCTTCTAAACCTCTCCCACTGGGAGGATGATCACTCCCAACAATCCTCACAAGTGTCATCTTGATCACAAGGTCGTCCTCAGCAGGCTGGACACAACAAATAGTGGGTCAGTCTCGACCACGCATTTGCGCCCTTCAAGTCCAGAACACGTCTGCATGACGACCAGAAGCAGTAACACAAATATGAAACAGAGAAAGCAAAAAAGTTGAGTAAATATGGCAGTCAGTGTGGGGAGTGGAGAGAGACAAATGTCCACTCTCAACCGAGCCAAAAGTAAAAGTGATGAGGGGGTTAGCTGGTAATAACTCCCTAACTACCGTCGGGGTAGTTACACCTCGCTAAATATCTTATGGCTACTGTTCCAGCTTCGGCGAAAGTATATTCCCTATAAAGAGCGAAAGGGTTTGTATTTAGTATCAGAACAAATATATTTTAGTGATCTGAAATAGTTTTACAGTACAGTATTATTTTCAAAGTCTATTGTGTAGATACATTAAAGGTCTCAAAATGTTTGAATTGTTAACAGCTGCCTTTTTCCATAAATTTGGGCAAAGGTTGCAGTGTCTGGGGCATTAAAAAATCTCAGATCAACCTATATATGATATATAAGTTTGTGGTAAATATAACCTACAGTACTTTAAGTTTAAAATCACACATTTCAATTGTATTTTCATCTCAAATTCAGCTTATTCAATTAAGTCTCACCTGCAGTAATGAGTCAGCCAGAGAAAAAGATAATCTATTGGACAATACTTGTTCTTCCTCTGGTCGCTCCAATATCACAACTTGTGGTTTCTTCTCTATTTTTGGGGTTAGATCCTGAAAGGAAAGCAAGATATAGAGTAGAGTTCTGGAAGCACTTATAATTTGAAGCATAGCTATCTTCATGCATAAATTTTCAGGGTTCACAAGTATTTGAATAATGAAAATGAAACATACAATAAAATGTATTTTAAAACTAATTCCTTATGCTCTGGAAACTAAAATTTTTCACCAAATGGCCAAACGATTTTATTTTCTAGTAAATTTGACTAAATGAAATTTAAAAAATACTTTTTTAAAAAATTTATGATGTTTATAATAGTAGCCAAATACAGCCAAAAAATGTCATAAAAGATAAAAGTTTTACATTGTTAGATATGGTTGAAGTATCATATAATGAATTAAGGCTACTTATGAATATTTTCTATAGCATGTATTTTGCTACATGCTAAATACTAGTCTAATTAACCAGCTCTTTAAATACCTTAGAGTAACATGTAATAATATAAAGAATTACTAACATGTGATTTTCCTTAGCAATAATCTTAATACCTATAGTATCATTATTTCAGTGTCTTTTTACAGAAAGTGAAGAGTTCTTATCACTAATACATATTCGTACCAATTTGCAATTTTCCTGAAACCTAATCAAATACATATGACAAGGAGATTGATCTAGTTCTTAAACAAACTGGAAAAAGATGCATTTTGTCTTTCTAAAAGGAAATAATTTCATAATGTTCATTATTTTATGCCAGATTTTCTTAGATTTGTCTCCTTACTTGTCTTTGTCTTGCTAAGTTTTTGTGAGGAACTATTCCTCATCCATTCTCACTCATATCCATACCATTTGTTTGTGTATTTTCCAGTCAACAGACACCTCATCTCTCTCCAACTTCCTCATTTGTAATAAAATATTCCTAATGTTTACCCTATGAATCTAATCATTCTGTGGTCACAGCTCATCAAAATACCCTCCTTTTTCTTTGTCATTGTCCATATATCTAATTCAATGATTTTTTATTACTAATGGAAAACCTATATACTGTATATTCTTGTGAAAAGGACAACCCCATGTAAAGGGCAAACTCCAAAATTTCCTTTACAAAAAGTTATCATCATATTCCCCATGTAATGGGCAAATGGCAATTTCAATGCCAGTAAAGTTATTTCTGCACTTTTATTTTAAATCGTTTACCACACACATTTAAAATCTGTATTTACAACATCTTTACTTGAAGTCTTAATTATCACTTGCATGTGTAAATGTGTTCGTTTGTACGTTATGATCACCAATGAAACGTAAACAACACGTTTTCTGTTTTAGATGGCATTTTTAGGAAAAAAAATGATATAAAATTGCTCTTATTTAATTCATTTTGAATTTCTAAGGATAAAGTAAAAAAAAACATTAATAATAACAATATTATTACATAACCAATACTTGACAAGTTATCTGTTGCTGCAAAAGCTAACCTATACACAGATGTGTATATGAGTTGGTTTTTTCGTTATGATCGGCGATAGAATGTAAACATATCAATAGTTTTGGTTTTAGGTGGCGTGTTTAGCAAAATCCTGATATAAAATTCTTTATTTAATTTATTATGTATTTTTAAGTATACAACAAAAGCCTTTCAAGCAATTTAGACGGAACGGAGGACGACGCACTATTTGAGGATGACAGTGCTAATATGGCAAACAAAAGCAACTAAGATGATCCCCATGACGATGTTGTCCTCATGAATTTTTTTGAAACATTTTACTATTTCAAATGACAGTGTTGATGGTTTTTAATTTGAAGTTTATTAAATCAACTTTTTTTTTTCCTTTGTTTAAACCTGTTTGCATCACTGTTTTCCTGTATAATATACCATAGTATAGGTACCGGTAACCTGCAAACTTTGAGGTTTCGGACAACCACCATCTACTGGCAAATATGTAAACAATTCCTAGCTGTCCGAAACAAAAGTTTGTGGTGACGGATGTATTGTAAGATAAAATTAATTTTATTTTACTTGAACACAACTACAGTATATGATTATACTGAGCATATTATATGCCCTCAAGTCAATCATTTCAAACTACTATGTAGTTAGAGAAATTAATTACGAATATGGAAGATTCTGGGTTTTGGACATCTAAGCTACCCTGCTGACAACAAAACAGATCCAGAGTACTATAGATAAGTAAAGATAAAACTACCAGTAAATATTCTAATTTAACTTAAATATAAAACTATGTACTGTAATTAAAATGAGTTTATTACATGATTGTAAGTCAATCCTTCCAAACTACTACTCTATTAATGAACAATAAGCAATTAGAATACCCTAACACAACACAACAGAGGTGGAGAAAATAAATGTTTTCATAATTCCAAAAATCTCTCATGTAATGGGTGAACCCTGAATTTGGACATTCAAAACTAGTATCAAAACTCACCCTTTACATGAAAATATATGGTACATTATCCAAGCTGTTGCTTACTCTCTCTTACTGCCCTCTCAATATTTGCTCCACAATTTATTGTGCTCTTAGTAACAGAGCAGTTTCACCTCTGTTAAAGCCTGTTTTACACCAAAATATTTCTCCTAGCTATATTATTATTATTATTACTAGCTAAGCTACAACCATACATTCCTATTTCTAGCACGCTCTCATCTCTCTCACATCTATCCTCCTATCACCCAGAGCTTTCTTCACTCCATCCATCCACCCAAACCATGCCCTTCCTCTTGAACTTCTCCCATCAACTCTTGCATTCATCACCTTCTTTAGCAGACAGCCAAACCACCTCAACACATTCATATACACTCTAGCTGCTAACTCATTTCTTACACCCGTTCTCACCCTCACTACTTCGTTCCTAACCCTATCTACTCAATATACACCAGCCATACTCCTTAGACACTTCATCTTAAACACATTTAATTTCTGTCTCTCCATCACTTTCATTCCCCACAACTCCGATCCATACATCACAGTTGGTACAATCACTTTCTCATACAGAACTCTCTTTACATTCATGCCCAACCCTCTATCTTTTACTACTCCCTTAACTGCCCCCAACACTTTGCATCCTTCATTCACTCTCTGACATACATCTGCTTCCACTCCACCATTTGCTGCAGCAACAAACCCCAAGTACTTAAACTGATCCACCTCCTCAGTAACTCCATTCAACCTTGCACCACCTTCCCTTCCAGTACATCTTATAACATTACATACTCTTACCCACATTAACTCTCAACTTCCTTCTCTCACACACCCTTCCAAATTCTGTCACTAATCGGCCAAATTATAAAAACATGAAAAATACAAGAAGAAGAGAAATAGATAGGATAGTGTCTGAATGTACCCTCAAGCAAGAGAACTCTACCCCAAGACAGTGGAAGACCATGGTACAGAGGCTATGGCAGTACCTAAGACTAGAGAACAATGGTTTGGTTTTAGAGTATCCTTCTTCTAGAAGAGCTGGTTACCACAGTTAAGTAGTCTCTTCTATCTTTACCAAGAGGATAGTAGTCACTGAACAATTTCAGTCCAGAAGTTAACCCCTTGAGCAAAGTAGAATTGTTTGGTAATATGACAAATTCGGAGATAATTTGTATTTTTCCTAACCATACAAACCTTAGCTATTTACATGGGGTATTACTTTCGGCGTAGCTGAAATGACGAGCCATTAGATTTTTAACGAGGGTTAACTACCCTCTCGCTAGCTAGCGAGGGGGTAGGGGAGGGGTAGCTAGCTACCCCTCCCCCCTTACACACCAGTGAACTGATTCACTTCGCTTAGAGGTAGGACTTGCCTTGGAGGACAGGGCTGTTGGGCAAATATGTGTAAATAGCTAAGGTTTGTATGGTTAGGAAAAATACAAATTATCTCCGAATTTATCATTTGTTGCGTAACCGAAATACAAACCACGCTATTTACATGGGGTGACTTACCCCTTAGGAAGAGTGGAAAATCCCACCTTTACTGGCTTTGGCTTTGCCCGGGGGCCTCAGAATCTGAGTGAGCAGCACTCGAGAAAAAAAAGTCCCTGCACCTTGCAAGTAGCAAGGAACGTGCGGCCTACATAAGCTTGTGCGTGGAGGGATGAAGTGTGACTTGTCCTAGGAAGTTGACCTGAAGTCCCTTAGATGGAATTCTAGGCTAGGACGTTCCCAATGCCACCTCGTCAGGGTATGGGGGACGCAACAGTATTATCTAAATACTAGGAACACAAGGAAGCATGGTTTACCTGCAGAGGTTTGAGGTCAGCTATGCAGAGAACCCAGGATGCTGCTTTCCCCAAGAGAGGGGGGGATGAAGAAAGAAGTAAGGGCCAGACATACTTCTTTCATTCATGCAGTCTAAAACCGGGTAACAATGCCATCAACCTTCTGCTACCTGTCCATCAAGGAGCCTGAGGTTAGACCAGCTGTTGTGTAGCCACCACAGGGCCGATAGAAAACGTATCGAAGCTCCTGTGGGTCACGTCCTGCAGGTAGTGGGCTGTGAAGGTCGTTTGACGCTTCCAGACTCCAGCTTGTAGCACCTGCGTCACAGAGTAGTTCCTCTTGAAGGCCAGGGACGTTGCGATGCTTCTGACATCATGTGCTCTAAGGCGATGTGACGGAGAAGGGTCTGGATTCAGGGTGTGATGGATGACCCTTCGAATCCAGGCTGAAAAGGTTTCTTGGTGACCCTCCACTCCATCCTTCCTGTGCTCCCAAACAGGACTTGCACGTGAGGACGAACTGCAGCTGTTCTTTAAGATAACACCTCTGACTCCTTACTGGGCATAGTAGGAGATGGTCTGGGTCATCTGTTACAGAACGGAGACTCGAAATCCTGAAGGAGTCGAATCGAGGGTCCGGGCTCCAAGATTTGAGTCTAGTAACCAACTCAGGGACGAACCTGAACGTTACCTCCCCCTCTCCTCTTAAATGGGCGACGTCGTACAAGAGACCATGAAGTTCACTGACACGCTTGGCTGAGGCCAGAGAGAGCAGGAGCACCGACTTCCAAGTCAGGCGACGATCAGAAGCCTGGCGTAATGGTTTGCAAGGAGGTCTCTTTAAGAGTCTTAAGAACCCGAACCATGTTCCATGGAGGAGGACTCACTTCTGACTGGCGGCAGGTAAGTTCGTAGCTTCGTATGAGCGAAGAAAGATCCAGCGAGGAGGAAATGTCTATTCCTTTCAGCCTGCAGGCCAGGCTTAAGGCTGAGCGATAGGCTTTCACCGCCGAGAGCGAAAGGCGCATTCCCTCCCGCATGTATACAATAATTCTGCTATTGCTGGAATAGTGGCATCAAGGGGAGAGATACCTTCCCCCTGACACCAACCACAGAAGACTCTCCACTTCGCCTGGTAGACCCCTGCGGATGACTGACGCAGGTGTCGAGACATCCGCTCCGCAACTTGTTGCAGAACGCCTCTTTCTGTGAGGGGATGCTGGATAGTCTCCAGGCGTGAAGCCGAAGCGATGCTATGGCTTTGTGGTAGATGTTGCAGTGTGGTTGCTTGAGTAGCTCGTGTCGTGGGGGGAAGCTCTCTCGGGAGTTCCGTCAGGGAATGCAGAAGGTCTGGGAACCACTCTGCATGATGCCGTAGTGGAGCTATCAGAATCATCGACAGGTTGACCGATAGACAGAACAGTGGGAAGGCGTAGACGTCGATGTTGTCCCACCGTTGTAGGAAGGCATCTTGCCAGAGTACCTTGGGGTCCAGGACTGGGGAGCAGTACAGCGGCAAATTGAAGTTCAAGGCTGTCGCGAACAGGTCCACAAAGTCAGGACTTTGTTGGCTACTAGAGGGTCCAAAGACCACTCGGTACTCACTATCTGCGAGGCTCTGCTCAGACTGTCGGAGAGCACATTCCTTTGCCCGGAATGAAGAGAGCCGATGGTGGTATTGAGTGGAATCGGTTCATCTCAGTATCTCTACTGCAAGATGGGAAAGCTGTTATGAAAAGGTACCTCTCTGCTTGTTGAAATAAGCTGCTACCGCGGTGTTGTCGCTCACGGAGTGACCCGCCAGGGTTTGTTGGAACTGTTGAAGGGCCAGATATACGGCCTTCATTCCTAGCAGATTAAAGTGGAGGTACCTTTCTGATTCTGGCCATAGGCCTGGGATCCTTTGGTTCAGAATGTGGCCCCCCCCCTCTTCTTTTGACGCGTCCGAGAACAGCATCAAATGCGTGGGAGGGACGAGAAGATCCACTCCCTTTCAAAGGTTCCTGTAGGTCAACCACCACTGCGGGTCCAATCGTTCCGCAGGTCCCATAGAGACCAGAGTGTCCGGGGAATCGTTGCCTTGGTTCCACCGGGACTTGAGCCGCCATTGCAGGGATCTCATCCTGAGGCGGCCGTTTGGAACTAGACGGGTTAGGGAGGAAAGGTGACCTAGGAGACGTAACCAAGATTGGGCTGGAAGATCTCCTCGTCTGAGGAAAGGTTCTGCGACTCTCCTCAGCCTTGCTATCCTGTCGTCGGATGGGAAGGCTTTGTGGAGATTGGTGTCTAATATCATGCCTAAATATCCCAGTTGCTGGGATGGAAGCAGAGAAGACTTCTCGAGATTTACCATGATCCCTAGATCTTGGCAAAGTCCCAGAGGCTTGTCTTGGTGTAAAAGAAGGGTCGATTCCGAGACAGCCGGGGTTAGCCAGTCATCCAGATAGCGAAGGGGACGGATGCCGATCCTGTGTGGCCACAAAGATATCGGGGTGAACATTCTGGTGAACACCTGCGGTGCTGTGGAGAGATCGAAACACAGCACCTTGAACTGGTAGACCTTGTTTTCTAAGCTGAATTTCAAGTACTTCCAGGAAGACAGATGGATTGGGATCTGGAAGTACCCGTCCTTCAGATCCAGTTTGCACCTGAAGTCTTGTGGTCTCACTACAAGTCTGATCGACTCTGCTGTTCCACGCTGAACGAAGTTTGTTCAACAAACTTGTTCAGAGCTGATGACGGGTCTTCAGCCTTCAGATGCCTTCTTTACAAGAAAGAGTCGACTGAAGAAGCCTGGGGAGCCGTCGACGACCTTATGGAGAGCATCTTTCTAGAGCATGGTCTCGAATTCTGCCCGAAGGGCATGCCCCTTTGCCGATCCCATGGCATAGGAGCTCAGCGACACTGGATTCGCTGTCAGGGGAGAAAGAGATGTTATGAACGGGACGCAATATCCTTGGCTGATCACGGAGATCATGCAGGAATCGGCCCCGAGTTGCTGCCACCTGAACGCGCAACTTTAGGCATCCCCCCACAGGGGGGCAGGGGGGTTGCCAATCCTAGCGTTTGCGGCCTCGGCCACTCCCTCTAGGATTCTTGCCTCCCCAGGAGGACTTCCCGTCCTTCTTGTCCCTGATAGGAGGGGGCTGCTGTTTAGACACCTTTGTCTTTGCCGCCGGAGCCGGTTCCGATGTCCTAGGCTGACGAGGCTGTTGTTGTTGAGGCGCTGGAGACTTGTAGGGTCTGGATGTAAGCGCCTTTTGGAGGGGCGAATCGTGATTCGATTTCCTCCACCTCTCAGCTGTTTGTCCCACGTCCTTGGGCTCAAACAAGCTCTTTCCAAGAATGGAAGAGTGTCTGAGCTTGCCGACATCCACGGTTGGGACTTTCGAGAGAAACCTCTCGGTCACTGCATCTCAATGCTTCAACATCGAGTTTGCCACAAGTTCGAAACTTGGTGAGCCGGAAATCAATGGTGCCCGTGCCCGAGAGGAGGAAAGTGCTCTCCTTGGACAAGTCCTCGGATCGCAACAGGATGCCCAGAGATCCAAGCCAGTGCACCAGCCACGAAGTGGCCTGCATGGCCCACTTTGCGGCCTTCACCTGGCTCAAGATCTCCGAAGACGAGAATATCACCTGCCGGGCGGAGAGTTTCTCGAGAGAAATTTCCATGGTAAGCCCTTCCATGGAATGGTGGAGAGGCAGAGCTAAACCAGGCTCCCCCATAATCTCGAAGTACCTTCTCTGCTGACGGCTGACAGACGCAGTATCAGTGACTCCCGCTGGAGGGTGGAGGGAAGGGGATCGGGTGCTCCTGAGGAGTAGAGATGATGGGGCCTGCCTGAAAAGAAGGAGAAGAATGTCGCTCAGACCTCTGTGTAGCTTCTTCCTGCTCCTGCACGTGCGCTGCTCTGCGTTTACGGGGTGGAGATCGTGCCGACGATGATCTGGAAGTACGCACTCCAGAAGACTCGCCAGGTTGCCCGTGTTGCGAAACCCGACGGGAATCGCGGACGAAATCGCACTTGCGGCCGGGAGACTGATGGCGCATTGACGAGCGATGGCACGTTTTGGTGAGTGATGGCTCGTTGGCGGGCGATGGCGCGTTGGCAACTGATCGCGTACAGGAGAGTTAACGTGTGGGCGCATAGGAGACCTACGGCGATCTGAAGCGTGGGCGCATTGACGCGTTGAAAAACTCTAGCGCGCAGGCGAAGAATCGCGCGGGCACTTAAGAGATCGCTGCCGCGCAAGGAGAGCCCAGGGGTGCCTGTGAGTGCCCGTGCGCTAGCTTAGGTGCCTCCTGGGCGGCGCGCTGTGATGTGGAAGCGCGCTGGCGCGTTGGCGAAACTCCAGAAGGGCGCTGTGAGTCCAGAGGAACCTGTGAACGCCTGTGCACTAGCGTAGGAACCTCTTGAACTGCGCGCCACGAGGCAGGAACCGGGGAGATCGTTGGCGCGCAGTTGCGCGGCCAGAAGATATCAGCGAGGGTGCAGAACCAGATGGTGAGGTTGCGCGCAAAGGCCAACGCTCGAGGGCGGGCACAGGAGACTTCTCGCGGGCGCGCAGAGACTCATTCAAGTCTGGAAGTGCGCACCGGAGATGGTGCAGAGGCAATGGCTTTCGCGTGGGCGAGCTCTGAGGGAGCGCAGGAGATCATCGGCGAGGAGGCAAAGGAATAATCTCCTTGCCTGCGCCCAGATCCGGAGATCGTGGGTGAACGTTGGCGCGCATTGCGCACATCAGGAAAGGGCGCAGATGTGCGCTGGCGAGCAGGCGAACGTGGGAGTTCAGCGAAGAAATAATCTCCTTGCCTGCGCCCAGATCCGGAGATCGTGGGCGCGAGGGCGAACGTTGGCGCGCATTGCGCACATCAGAAAAGGGCGAGCAGATGTGCGCTGGCGGTCAGGAGATCTACGGCGAGACTCAACTACAGGAGATCGCTGGAGTGTTGATTCAGCAGAAGTCTGGTCCACAGCAGGAGAGCGTTTGCGAACTACTGCGCGCAGGAGAACGAGGTTGCACAGGTAAAAACCTGACACTAAAGGGACTTGCTCACATTGTGAGATAAGCCCTTTGCCCCGAAGGGACCGGTGCCCGTTGGAAAACGGGGTGGAGTGGCGCCAACTGCGCATCTGCGTCCAGGAACGGAGATGGAAGACAAGAAGGTCTGGCAGGTGTCAGAGATCGCGAACGATCTGCTGAAAGGTCTAGCGAAGAAGCTGCAACAGTCTGTTCTCGTCGAGGAGGATCCTCTGCGGGGCTGAAGATGAAGACGACCACGGACAGGAGCACCATAATCAGTCCTCCGAAGAGGGGTCTCTGTTAGGAACTCCCCCGAGGGGGAGAGGCACTCGAAGGATGTTCGGAGGGGGAAATGATCCTTCAGCAACATCAGCAACAACAGTAGGGGGAGTCCTCCGAAGAGGGTTAGGTACTATTCAGCGCCGCCAGTTCAGCACCTGGTTATTTCAGCGCCAAAAATAATTAGCAACAGCCATCTCAGCGTCAGAAGACATTTTAAGTCTCTCTCGCTCTCTTCACACAGTAGTTTGTATAATTTCAGTACTTCACCGCTATTTATTGATCTCGGTGATTCCGTTGTTTAATTAAAAAAAACTCTCTCTCTCTCTCTCTCTCTCTCTCTCTCTCTCTCTCTCTCTCTCTCTCTCTCTCTCTCTCTCCACACAGTAGTTTGTATAATTTCAGCGCAAACCTCTACTTATTGATTTAGGTGATTCCGTTGTTTAATTGAAATCTTTAAAGGAAATATTTGTAAAAATTTGTAAACCGTGATTTAGTTAAAAAAAAAAAAAAAAAAAACTAAAATCATCTGTTAAATACAGTCTTTGGGAAACCATGGAGGATACAGTTCGGAGTCAGAGAGGACGAGCGAAATTCTGTCATGATGGATATATATACATATTTGATAAAGAAAGCAAGACACAAACAAATGTAAAGTTCTCTAGATGCCATGTAGACGGTAGATGTCATGCCAGAATTCATACGTTAGAAGAAGCTGTTCTAAAGAAAATGAATGATCACACCCATTCGCCATCTACTGTGGCGGTATAAGTTGAAAAATATGTCTCAAGCTGCTATTGCCCAGCTGCCTAACCGACAAGTGTTGCGTAAGCTTATTCGACACAAAAGGAATGCAGCTAACCGGGTTCCTGAAAATCCAAGATGCATTGAAGACTTAGAATTTCCTGAAGAATACAAAGTGTATAAGCCCACACCCGAAACTGAGGAAAATTTTTACATAGCAGATCAAGGGATTAACATCTAGCAACGTCAACCATCTGGTATGTTGATGGCACATTTGCTATTGCACCTCAATTATTTCATCAAGTGTACGTTATTTTAGTCAAGAAATGCGATAGAGCCCACCCCATAATGTATGCACTCTTGCAGAATAAGCAGCGCTCAACATATGTGAAATGCTAGAAATAATTAAAGAGAAAGTACCAAATGCACGGCCCAACATCATAAATTGTGATTTTGAGCATGCTATTTTGACAACCATGAAAGATGTTTTCCCAATGGGCAAATCAGAGGATGTTTGTTTCACTTATAGCAAAATTTAATTAAACAGAACAAATGTATGGGTCATATGATTTCATATAATACAGTACCAATGCGGACTTTGCTTTACAGGTAAAAATTATACCAGCTCTTTCATTTGTCCCAGTTAACGACCTTGACCGTCATGTGGAAGCTCTAGTATCGCACCTACGTGAGGAGCTAGTTCCACGGCGCTGAAACATCTGGCGCTGAAAAGGCATGGCGCTGAAAAGGCATGGCGCTGAAAAGGCTGGTGCTGAACTGGCAGCGCTCAATCGGCGGTGCTGAAATGTCCCTACCCCTCCGAAGAGGAGTCTCTAAGAGTGTCCTCTCTCGCGAACGAGAGAGGTTAAACCTTCGTAGCAGAGACAAGAAGAACTGATGAAGGCGCCCCTTAGGGCCGTTGGATCAGCAAGCTGACCTAAAAAGAGTAACCCTCCGAAGAGGAGCTCCTGCAGCTGCTCAGCCCCTTGAGCGTAGCTGCAAGTGCGACCGCTCAGCACCAAGAGCATAGTCGCACGAATTCCATGGTCCGGCCTTGCAACCGCTCAGCCCCTTGAGCATGGTTACAACAGGAAAAAAAAAAAAACCAACCAGGAATTATTAAGGTAAGAGAAGTTCCCCCCCCCCACTGAAGAGGAAAAAACTTGTACCTGGGAAGGGAACCTCCCTCGGAAGGAAAGATACCCACCCATGGAGGCGAACCTCCTGAGCGTTATAAATGAACCAAGGAGCTGACAGTTGTCACGGGAGAACTTCTAGGAGAAGGGAACACGCCCATGACGAAGTCCTACAAAGGAGGCGGCAACAGCAGACTCCCCAGGCCCAACAGGACAGCTCTGCTTCGTTGGCACACTAGGCAAACGAAAAACCAGATAGTTGACTGTGAAAATAAAATAAATAATTAGTTAACATTCATTCCCCCGGGGGAACTCCAAAGAGGAACCCCGAGGGAAAAGAACATAAGAATTACACACTAGGTATGCGCCCTCCTCCCCCACTGACACTCATGGGAAGGGGGGGGGAAGGCGGAGAACTGTAATAAAAACAGAATTATAACAATTATAAATTTGTAATTCATTTAAGAATGTTCACTAATAGAAGAACGAATGAACCCCGGAGGGGAGCGTTCTACACAGAAGCTGAAAAGTTAACAAATACATAATTGAGACAAAATAAACAGAGAAGCAACTCAACCCGCAACGGGAAGGAAGCTACCGTAATACGTAGTAGTACTGTAATACTGTAAAAGGGTGAACGACCTCAAGAGAGAGAGAGAGAGAGAGAGAGAGAGAGAGAGAGAGAGAGAGAGAGAGAGACCGTAGTCAAACTAAACTCCTATGTTCCCTTCGCTGAAAGTCCAAGTTCCCCGTAGGGAAGGAGGAACAGCGGAGAAAACAGATTAATAAATAAAGTCCAGCAATGACGATTCCCCACGGCGCCCGAGAATCGGAAGCCGAAGGAAGGACCGAAGGACCAAGGGAGAGATCGCGACCCATGAAATGTCACCGTGGAGGCCTGGAACTACACGGAGAAGTTGTCGTACACTACGCACACACAGCACAAACACTAAAAAGGAAACTTACAGTATTTCTATACTCAAATATATACATAAACATAAGAATGTTTATATATATGTTAAGTATAAGAAAAGTATATAATTGCTGTTCCAGGTGTTGAGGTGCCAGTGATGGGAGATGAGAATGAGAGAGAGATTACAATAGAGGAAGTGAGGAGAGCACTAGATGAAACGAGAGTAGGAAAAGCATCTGGTATGGATGGTGTGAAAGCTGAGATGTTGAAGGAAGGGGGTGTGACTGTACTTGAATGGTTGGTGAGATTGTTTAATATGTGTTTTGTGTTGTCAATGGTACCAGTAGATTGGGTTTGTGCATGTATTGTACCACTATATAAGGGTAAGGGAGATGTGCATGAGTGTTGTATTTCAAGAGGTATTAGTTTGTTGAGTGTAGTTGGAAAAGTGTATGGTAGAGTGTTGATTAATAGGATTAAGGATAAAACAGAGAATGCAATCTTGGAAGTACAGGGTGGTTTTAGAAGAGGCAGGGGTTGTATGAATCAGATTTTTACAGTTAGGCAGATATGCGAGAAATATTTAGCAAAAGGTAAGGAGGTGTATGTTGCGTTTATGGATCTGGAGAAAGCATATGATAGAGTTGATAGGGAAGCAATGTGGAATGTGATGAGGTTATATGGAGTTGGTGGAAGGTTGTTGCAAGCAGTGAAAAGTTTCTATAAAGGTAGTAAAGCATGTGTTAGAATAGGAAATGAAGTGAGTGATTGGTTTCCGGTGAGAGTGGGGCTGAGACAGGGATGTGTGATGTCACCGTGGTTGTTTAACTTGTATGTTGATGGAGTGGTGAGAGAGGTGAATGCTCAAGTGCTTGGACGAGGATTAAAACTGGTAGGCGAGAATGACCATGAATGGGAGGTAAATCAGTTGTTGTTTGCGGATGATACTGTATTAGTAGCAGACACAGAAGAGAAGCTTGACCGACTAGTGACAGAATTTGGAAGGGTGTGTGAGAGAAGGAAGTTGAGAGTTAATGTGGGTAAGAGTAAGGTTATGAGATGTACGAGAAGGGAAGGTGGTGCAAGGTTGAATGTCATGTTGAATGGAGAGTTACTTGAGGAGGTGGATCAGTTTAAGTACTTGGGGTCTATTGTTGCAGCAAATGGTGGAGTGGAAGCAGATGTACGTCAGAGAGTGAATGAAGGTTGCAAAGTGCTGGGGGCAGTTAAGGGAGTAGTAAAAAATAGAGGGTTGGGCATGAATGTAAAGAGAGTTCTATATGAGAAAGTGATTGCACCAACTGTGATGTATGGATCGGAGTTGTGGGGAATGAAAGTGATGGAGACACAGAAATGGCTGGTGTATCTCGAGTAGATAGGGTTAGGAACGAAGTGGTCAGGGAGAGAACGGGTGTAAGAAATGAGTTAGCGGCTAGAGTGGATATGAATGTGTTGAGGTGGTTTGGCCATGTTGAGAGAATGGAAAATGGTTGTCTGCTAAAGAAGGTGATGAATGCAAGAGTTGATGGGAGAAGTACAAGAGGAAGGCCAAGGTTTGGGTGGATGGATGGTGTGAAGAAAGCTCTGGGTGATAGGAGGATAGATGTGAGAGAGGCAAGAGAGCCTGCTAGAAATAGGAATGAATGGCGAGTGATTGTGACGCAGTTCCAGTAGGCCCTGCTGCTTCCTCCTGTGCCTTAGATGACCGCGGAGGTAGCAGCAGTAGGGGATTCAGCATTATGAAGCTTCATCTGTGGTGGATAATGTGGGAGGTTGGGCTGTGGCACCCTAGCAGTACCAGCTGGATTCGGTTGAGTCCCTGGTTAGGCTGAAGGAACGTAGAGAGTAGAGGTCCCCTTTTTGTTTTGTTTCATTGTTGGTGTCGGCTACCCCCCAAAATTGGGGGAAGTGCCTTGGTATATGTATGTATAAGAAAAGTAAGTAATTAAGTAAAGACAAAAAACACTAATGGCTGCCAGGCGAGGACGGGAACAGACACGTCTGCCCACCGTCCGAGCCAAAAGCGAAGTGAATCAGTTCACCGGTGTGTGAGGGGGGAGGGGTAGCTAGCTACCCCTCCCCTATCCCCTCGCTAGCTAGCGAGAGGGTAGTTAACCCTCGTTAAAAATCTAATGGCTCGTCATTTCAGCTACGCCGAAAGTAATACCTCATGTAAATAGCGTGGTTTGCATTTCGGTTACGGAACAACTCCGTGTTTTCAAGTGTATGAGGACAGAGGAGAATGTGCAAAGAATAGGCCAGAATAGTCAGTGTAGGCAACGGAAAAATTAACCATAACCAGAGAGAGAGAGAGATCAAATGTAGCACTGTCTGGCCAGTCAAAGGACTCAATAACACTTTAGTGGTAGTATCTCAATGGGTGGCTGGTGCCCCGCCAAACATGCAAACTTAAGTCCTGTAAAATAAGGATATATCTTCAGTGGCGCTTGAACAGCCATTGAATTGTTAACTATGTACTTAATCAATAAACGGCTGTGAGAGGGGACAGCCAGGTCACCCGCTTATCGTAATATATAGCCACTTTTTCTGTCCTTAGGCCTAGAATAATTAATTTGTTGTTGGAAGTCCACTTAAATCAAACTAGGTTTTTCTCTTCCTTAATCATATCATCCTTCCTGGTTCCGTATGAGAAAGAGGAAGATAAATGCAATTCTTCCTGGTCCCATATGATAACGAGGAAGATACAAGTCATCCTTCCTGGTCCATTATAAAAATGAACAAGATTACTCCAACAACCTCCTTATAGCTAATCATCAGGATTTAGAAGGTATCAGGACTTCAGCCAGTAAAAGCTTAAAGGAAAAGTAGTCTTAGGACCCAGAAAACCTATCTCCCTAACAGGGAGATGGTATTGGCAGAGACAAACCAGGAACATCAAGAGAAAGGTTTTGCAAGACATCGACCCATCCTTCACTTTGCCAGCAAAGGAAGGTAGAGGAGTTTCTTCTTGGCAGACATAAGCTGCAAAAAGCTGCTCCATCATATAACTCGCTAGCATCAGACATTTGACAAACATGTAAAGGTTATGATTGCTGCATTCACTTGAGAGACAAAAATGAAAGAGGCAAAAGAGTCAGTCATTCTACCTCTCACCAAGACTTATGCTGAACACACCACCTAAGATAGGATGCATACTACATCCCATGTGGGAGTGGGGAGTGCTACACGACTACCGAGTAGCCACCCTGGACAAAGGGACGCAAGGGTCTGTGGATAATTTCCATAAAGTCTAGGGAGGCTGCATGCAACAGTATCCTCTAGAAGTGCCATCTTCACAATTTGGGATACCAAAGTATCCATAACAGAAAAGGGAGAAGTACCTGTCTCAGTAGAAAAATTGAAGGAATGTTTCCAAGCTCCTCAAACACCTGGCCAATAAAAAGAGTACAGCTCTACACAGGGAGTTATATTTCTGAAATAACTTGACTACTACTTCTTCTGAAGAGAATTATCAGAATCAGAAAGGGAAGAGGCAGAGGAAGAGGACGATAGCTTAACACCAGTCGGCAGCCAAATTCTATTTTGACTGTATACACTCCCACCCTCTCCTGGAAAATATTGCTGATGTTTGGTCGAGTATGACTGCTTGCCTGCTATCGGTACAACAGCAGTAACTGCAACACCAACTCATGATTGCTTGACTGACCCCAAAGGTACAAGTTAGCTAGGGAGTACCTTCCCAAAGGATTAAAGTGATTGTTATATGTCCCAAGGAGCTTTTGGCAAAAGGTTTTTCCATGTGACCATCTTCTTTGTCGTTTCAAGGAAGAAATGTCAGACAATGGGAATGGAGAAGGAGAAGAGATTGGAAGAGAAGGAAGAGAAGGAAGAGAAAGGGTGAACTCCTCTTCCCCTTGCCAACTATTCTACCTTAACAGAAGTCATGGTCTGGGCGACTGACAATGAATACGCTCCCTCTGAGGAGGAAGATACTAAATAGCTGTTTCTGTCACAACATAAACCACTAAGCAAGGGGTTTAGTCACAAAGGGACCACTCACTAACACTGCCACATAGAGATTACCATCCAGGGAATATTTTTGAACAGAGATGAGGCCACCAGAAGAAAAACTTTCATAATGGGGCATCCAGGTAAGGCAAAACTGAGTCAGAAACAGATAACAAAGAAAAACAAGTTACATTCTAAGTTTGTTGTCTTCATGGTCATACAAGCAAAAAATAACACTCAAAATGTGTGGCTGTTTACAGTCACCCTCTTCACAAAGGTACAACACACTTGGGATTTCAAAGATTTGTATCCTCATAGAAAAAAAAATTCACTTCACAACATACTTACCTTAAGGTGCGCTTCCGCTTAAAAGTGAAAGTAATCACAAGCGATGATGCACAGAGCGCTTCTCAAGCTTTGTCTGACAAGCTCAATGGCCGGGATTTTCAAAACTGAAGACTAGGGTTCATTCTCAAGGGAAGGTCTCCCTATTTCTCTTGGGGAAACAGAGATATCTACCATCCTGGAAGCTTGCCCTTTGATCTGCTCAGGTCTGCCCTTCGAAGATTTAACCAAAAAAGGGCTGGAGCAATGAGAATTGGTTGTCTGAAGTCAGGATCTCGCCAATTTTTTTACCTTGAGGACGAACCCAATGGAGAGCAATCACTCTTGGAACTCTTATTCCTTTCTTGGGCGTACTTGTGCGTGGGGGAGACATGCTAATATTACGCTTGTCTCTTCTAAAGGTTGTGCACGTTCATCAACAACCAAAGTTCAGCAATAAAAGATGATACAAGTCCCAAAACTGCACTCTAAGAGGCAAAGTTCTCTCGAGCATCCGGAATATCGAAGTATATGTCTTTCTCCACGAAGGAAAACATTCTTTTCGACACTGTTCTCTTCTACTGTCATGGGGGGGGGTGACTGTTATAAGATGCTACTAGGGAGCTAAAGGATTCCCCAAAGAGGTGGCATGTTGAGAAACATGCTGCTCACCAACACAAGGATCCTGAGAAGAGCACTCATATCCCAGAGAATGATTCACATTTCAAGGAATCAAGTCGTCATCGATGCCAAGAAGAAATATCCCAGAACAAGCTTGTCTTCTACTAAGTGATTCACACTCATATTGATATGAGATATATGTGAAAAACTTCAGGCCAGTTGGAGAGCATTGACAACACCAATGAGCACCTCAACGGCCAGATCATCCAGTGAATCAGGTGTCATGCGTCATGTTAATGGTAGGTGCACTTCTCAATAAATCTGAAAGACCCCAACTGATACAAGCCCATTACCTGTAGTTTATTTTTTTCCAATGGGTTTTGGTCTCTACCTAGTAAAAACCAATGCTGCTACAAAATTGAACCTTGGCTCAATATTGGTTTTCAAGTTCTCTCATAAATCCTATAGTAAGTCCTTCATATCTTCCGAATGCACAGCAGCTTTGCCTCCAATCAAATTACGGTTAAAGGAATTTATATGATTAATAGAGTTTTCATGAAACAAACTACTACCCCTTTACCTCCAGCTTCACAAAAAAAATTAGGCTGGGCATGAAATGATCTCTCTTATGTCTACAGATTCAAATATGCTGAATCTTTATTTTGGAGATATGAAAATAAGGGATACTGTTTAGGTGAACAACATGAGATTTTGGGTGTTGCCCCTATTAAGTTTTCATATTTTTCAGCTTTTATGTTGTGGAATGTGGTCCAATTTGAATTACCTTCCAGAAAATGTAATTAAGTAAAAAAGAAAGAAAAGCTCTTATATACCTCAAAATAATTTGGCTCTTCCTCTTGTTCTTCTGGTTGTTCAAGCAACTTCTTTTGCTGGTTTAATCGATATTGGTTAATATGGTCTTGGAGAGGAGACAGATTAGATGATGTGCCTCTTCCACATCCATCAGTCACTACCGACGAAGGGACATCCCAGGTATCCCAACCAGAATAATCATCTGTGTTATTCTGTGAACCAAAAACACTCATAAGTATGGAAAGAGTATTAATTTTTTTGTATCATTCTCTCAAACTATTTAAAAATTTATGATGAAACATACAAATCCCAACTACGGAGAATGTTTTCAAATTTACTGGACTGACTAAAAACTTTATAAAATCAATACCCTAAATTATAATGCTTATCTTTCATATCATTGTCACAGTTACTATGTTTTATAAAGTATATTTTTAGCCAAAGGCACTAGGACCAGTAAGGTCATACAGTGCTGTCATAAATGTAATGAATGAATTAGACTGAATTTTTTTATATATTCCATTCAAAACAATAGTTGAAAAGTACTACACTCACATAATCCAATTAAGCATTCACAAAAAAATACTACTAAATTTGTCATAAATATAGATTCTTATTTTCTATAGATACCTAATAAGAGCTTCTACATCACATTTAATTATCAGCAACAAATTCATCATCTTAGTGGTACTTTTGCTAATGAATTAAAAGTCTCAACCAAATCCTGTCAATTAGTGGTTGGGGAACAGGGAGAAATTAAGGGGTAATGGGTGAATGAATTTGAAGAAATGGAGAAAAAGAATGCATTGAGGAGCCTGGAGATATATCAGGCTACCACTTCCTCTATATAATTGTCTATAATTTTAATGTAATATATTTAACCTGTTTAATAAGATGTAGTAGGTGTTTGGCATAGTACAGTAGTTAAAAAAAATAGTAAGGGTTTTTAAAATGTTAAATTTGGAAGTACAGTAATGATATTTTCATAATAAAATAAATTTTTGAATATACTTACCCACTGGTTATATAATGGCTAAAGTCCCTGGATGCCCGGCAGAGAATTCAAAATCTTGCGCGGCTTATCACAGCTATGCCAGGTGTACCAAACCACTTCAGATTTTCCATGCCCCATGGTCTCTAGAGGGGAGGAGAGTGGGTCTAAAACTTATATAACTAGCGGGTAAGTATATTCAAAAATTTATTTTATTATAAAAATATCATTTTTAAATATAAAACTTACCCGCTGGTTATATAATGGCCGATTGACACCCATTGGTGGCAGGTCAGAGAAAGCTGCATAATTGGAAATTCACTTAAGAGTTACATAAACAACTTAAGCGGTTCTCACCTGATAAGGAAGCTGACAGCAATGCTCTGCCTCATTTTGTCTGCTATCCTTAGGAGATCCAGCAGTCCACTCAGGGGGCTGATGATCTCTAGGAGCTGTCAAATGGTTCAATAACCTATAACATGACAGGACCTCAACTAATACCCTTGTTCCGGGCGCTCTCTAGGAACAAAATGACCACCTGACTACATCAAAGATTGTGGAAGATTGCCGACCAAACTTCCGTACAACCATAAAAATATATATAAAAGTTCCAAGAGAAGAACAGGGGTACTAGGAATTAAGGGAAATATAGTGGTGGATATTTCACCTACTACTGCACTTGTTGTTACAAATAATCCCAAAACGTAACCGTCCTCTTAAAGAGACTGGAAACGGTATTAGTAATGCAAGGCAAATACAGGATTACCCCTTCAACAGGCTGTATGCACGATGCTTTGCAGAGAACAGTTTGCTTAAAAGTTACAGAAGCTCCAACAGTTCTAACTTCATGAGTCTTTACTCTTTCGACAGCTTAAGATCCGTCACACAACAGAGTGAAAAGACCTTTGTAATTAAAGTCTATACGAGATGATAGAGCGTTTTAGACATAGACAGCGCAGGTTTCTTGACCGTGCACTAAAGAGCCTTGAATAGACTCTTAACTTCTTTGGTCCCATCCTGATAAAACTTCGTTTTAACCAGGCAAAAAACTCTCCTCAGTCACTCACAAACTATATTCGAGAGGATAGTGATCTTGAAAGATTTAGGCCATGGATGAGAAGGACATTTGTAAATGACCAAGAATCCAGGTTGCAAGGCACCTATGGCTTACCCATTCTGAAGTCCATGTTCTTGCTAAGAGCGTGAACTTCACTGACTCTCAACTATTGCCAGACTTAAAAATATGTTTTCTTCTAAGGTCTAAGAAGAAATAAGCCACTTTTCTTAAGTTACTAAATGAAGAGACTGCTTTAGCTCTACATCACTTCATAAAACCTTCTATTTGGGCTGCAAAACCTTGAGGCAAAGATCCTTTGTACAAGCAATAGCCTCAGCTGCCACCTTCAAACAACCTTCTAGATCTTAGGGGTTTTCCGAAATACTGAAGGCAGCTGGACCTAAAGCTTGATGGTTTAAAATATAGCATACGTGATCCTGACACTGGGAAACGGACTAATGACATGCTTCCAGCATGCACCTAGCATGGTCCCAGCATGGTCCCAGCATGAGTCCAGTATGGGGTTCCAGCATGCTGCATATGCTCAATATGTCGTGAGAGAGAGTCAGGATCTAGACTGCCTCCCAAAACGCGTCCATATCGGTCGCAAGAAACCGATATTGAAGCTAGGCTTGTTGAAAAGAAGCATCAACAGCGTGAACCTCATGCTGTGAGGTTAAGACATGATCGTGTGTAACCAGCGAGTGTTCAACATACTCAAAGCCAAAGTTTGATGCAAGGGAGCGTTAGCTGCGAGGCCAGAGAGACACGAAGGAGAGACAATAGTCTGTCCATACTGCTGTGAGAAAAAGACTTGACTGTATGCGTCTAGCATGTGACCATAATGTCACACGTGCTTTCATTGCCGTAAGGTGTTAGCGAGCTGTATGCGTTCACCTTGTCATGTGGATACAGCGCTGTGTGTGCGTTCATCTTGTCGTGTGGATACAGCGCTGTGTGCGCATCCCGCTTGTTGTAAATCTACAACGTGCTGCGAGGAGGCGACAGCACAGCGTCCGGTCAGAGCCGCAAAGACGCAACTGTTAATCTATCATGACGCGGGAAAAAACCTGACCGACCTTATTCAGCATACGTCCAGGCTGACACATGCGTCTCAGTTGCTTAGGATTTCAGATTGAACTGTTTGCCGAGAGTTGTCCAAGTGTAGCATGAGTCCGCATGACTGGTAGTCTCGTGTCACGCAGACCGCGAAGATGGGACAACTTGTTGAAAGGATCAACTTTGACTGTCAGTGTCCAACATACAACCAGACTGGCGTCTGCTTCTGTGACTGCGTGAGGGAGAGACCAGAACTTGCGTCTGTGTCCGCGTGACGTCTGCCGTAAGAGAGAGACCAGACTGCTACAAGCATCTGCTCTAACGCTTCCCGTAACATGAGCATATCTCTGCGAGGAAGCGTTGCTGAGCATAGAACTTAATCTTTCTGACACTAACGGAAAACCATTTCTTTGGTCTATGGTAGTCCTTAGACTCTTTTAGGAGAAAATTTTCTCCCCCCCCGAGAATCCTAAACGCTAAACAGAGATGAAATTGACCTCTTTTAGCTCAGACCAAACCTACACTGGCAGGGCAGCGTGTGCGCTAACTCAAGCATGAGCGAAGTCTGGGATAGAACATCAACCGCAGTCCCGTGAGCGACCTAGGAGAAGCCCTATGACATTTCAAGCGCGTCTTGTGCGCGAACTGAATGCATCCAATGCTTTGAGATACCGTCAACAGTAGTCGCTAGACCTCAGAAGAAAGTACTAAACATTTCCCCAAACTGGGGGAGGAGAAGAAGTGTGAACAGAAGAAAACTGAGCACCTTTTCTGCCGAAGAACTATGTGTCCTACACGATTTTGGTACTGACACGTCGCTTTCTTTCGAAAAGAAAAACTTCTGGCGAACATCAGTTACTACCGGATAAGTTATTAGAAAAACATACGACTCCTGAAAGGTCTTGAACGTATAGATTGGTGACTACCAAGTCTAGGTTTTTCGTCCTTCGACGAGGACAAACTCTCTCTTCTGTGAAAGTGCGTAAGATTCCAGAGGAAGAGCTAGGATTGTATGCAACTTGTCTGACTTCCAATTCTCTCGTGGAAGAAAAACATACTTGATTGCTTCCAGTATGACAAATTCGGAGATAATTTGTATTTTTCCTAACCATACAAACCTTAGCTATTTACATTGGGTTTACTTTCGGCGTAGCTGAAAATGACGAGCCAATAGATTTGTAATGAGGATTAACTAACCCCGTGCTAGTTAGCAAGGGGGTAGGGGAAGGGGTAGCTTGCTAAACCCCCCCCCCCCACCCCCACACCGGTGAATTGTCTCACTTCACTTAGAGGTAGGACTTGTCTTGGGGGGACAGGGCTGGCAGGCAAATATGTGTACATAGCTAAGGTTTGTATGGTTAGGAAAAATACAAATTATCTCCAAATTTGTCATTTGTTCCGTAACCGAAATACAAACCATGCTATTTACATTAGGTGACTTACCCCTTAGGAAGGGTGGAAAGTCCCCAGCCTTACTGGCTTTGGCTTTACCCGGGTACTCAGAATCCGAGTGAGTAGCAGTCGAGAAAAGGAGTCCCTGCACCTCACAAGTTCCTTGCTCCGCAAGAGACGTGTGGCCTACACAAGTTTGTGTGTGGAGGAAGAGTGTGACTCGTCCTAGGAAGTTGACCTGGAGTCCTTTAGATGGAATTCTAGGCTAGGACATTCCCAATATCACCTCGTCAGGGTATGGGGGACGCGACAGTATTAACTTAATACTAGGAACACAAGGGAGCATGGTTTACCTGCAGAGGTTGAGGTCAGCTATGCAGAGACCAGGATGCTGCTTTCCCCAAGAGAGGGAAGGATGAAGAAAGAAGTAAGAGCCAGACATACTCTTTCATTCACACAGACTAAGACCGGGTAACAATGCCCTCAACCTTCTACTACTTGTCCATTAAGGAGCCTGAGGTTAGACCAGCTGTTGTGCAGCCACCACGGGGCCGATAGAAAAGGTATCAAGGCTCCTGTGGGTCACGTCCTACAGATAGTGGGCTGTGAAGGTCTTTTGACGCTTCCAGACCCCAGCTTGTAGTAGGCTACCTGCGTCACAGAGAAGTTTCTCTTAAAGGCCAGGGATGTAGCAATGCCCCTGATGTCGTGTGCCCTAGGGCGGCATGACGAAAGAGGGTCAGGATTCAAGGCGTGGTGGATAACCCTTCGAATCCAAGCCGAGATGGTGTTCTTGGTGACCCTCCTCTTTGTCCTTACTGTGCTTACAAACAACACTTGAACGTAGGGACAAACTGCTGCTGCCCTCTTCAAGTAGCGCCTCAGACTCCTCACTGGGCATAATAGCAGATGGTCTGGGTCACTTGTTACAGAACGGAGACTCGTGACCCTGAAGGAGTCGAACCGTGGGTCCGGCACTCCAGGCTTCTGAGTCTTGGCAACAAACTCAGGGACAAACCTGAACGTTACCACCCCCCATCCCCTTGAATGGGCGATGTCGTATGAGAGACCATGAAGTTCACTAACTCGTTTGGCAGAGGCCAACGCGAGTAGGAAAGCCGTCCTCCAAGTCAGGTGGCGATCAGAGGCCTGGCGTAATGGTTCGAAGGGAGGTCTCTTCAGAGCCCTGAGAACCTGAACCACGTTCCAAGGAGGAGGTCTCACTTCCGACTGAGGGCAGGTAAGCTCATAGCTACGTATGAGTAAAGAGAGTTCTAGCGAGGAAGAAATGTCCAATCCTTTCAGCCTAAAGGCCAGACTTAAGGCTGAGCGATAGCCTTTCACCGCCGAGACCGAAAGGCGCATTTCTTCCCGCAAATACACGAGGAACTCTGCTATTGCTGGAATAGTGGCATCGAATGGGGAGATTCCCCTCCCACGACACCAACCACAGAAGACTCTCCACTTCGCCTGGTAGACTCCCTCAGAGGACCTTCGCAGGTGCCGAGACATTCTCTCCGCAACCTGTTGCGAAAAGCCTCTCTCCGTGAGGAGACGCTGGATAGTCTCCAGGCGTGAAGCCGAAGCGAGGCTACGGCTTTTTGGAAGATGTTGCAAAGTGGCTGTCTGAGTAGCTCGTGTTGTTGGGGAGTTCTCTCGGAAGTTCCATCAGGAGCTGCAGAAGGTCCGGGAACCATTCCGCGTGATGCTATAGCGGAGCTATCAGGGTCATAGACAGGTTGACCGATAGTCTGGTCCTGTTGAGCACCCTTCTCATCAGACAGAACGGTGGGAAGGCGTACACGTCGATGTTGTCCCACCGCTGTTGGAAAGCATTTTGCCAGAGAGCCTTGGGGTCAGAGACAGGGGAGCAGTACAGAGGCAGCTTGAAATTCAAGGCTGTCGCGAACAGGACCACCGTCGGGGAACCCCACAAAGTCAGGACTTTGTTGGCTATCTGAGGATCCAAAGAGCACTCGGTACTCACTATCTGCGAAGCTCTGCTCAGACTGTCAGCGAGCACATTCCTCTTGCCAGGAATGAAGCGAACTGATAGTGTTATCGAGTGGACTTCGGACCACCTCAGAATCTCTACTGCAAGATGGGATAGCTGTTGTGAAAAGGTACCTCCCTGCTTGTTGATATAAGCCACTACTGTGGTGTTGTCGCTCATCACCACCACGGAGTGGCCCGCCAGGGTCCGTTGGAACTGTTGAAGATCCAGATACACGGCCTTCATTTCTAGCAGGTTGATGTGTAGGTACTTTTCTGATTCTGACCAAAGGCCTGAGACACTCTGGTTCAAAATGTGGGGCCCCCACCCTTCTTTAGACACGTCCAAAAACAGCGTCAAATCCGGGGGAAGGACGAGAAGATCCATTCCCTTTCGTAGGTTTTCGTCGATCAGCCACCACCGCAGGTCCGCCTGTTCCGTGGGTCCTATCGGGACCAGAGAGTCTGGGGAATCGGAGCCCTGACTCCACCGGAACTTGAGCCGCCATTTGCAGTGATCTCATCCTGAGACGGCCGTTCGGGACTAGACGGGCCAGGGAGGCTAGGTGACCTAAAAGACGTAACCATGATTGGGCCGGAAGCTCTTTCCGCCTGAGGAAGGGCTCTGCCACCCTCCTCAGCCTTGCTATCCTGTCGACTGATGGAAAGGCTATGTGAAGATTGGTGTCTAATAACATGCCTAGATAAACCTTTCGCTGGGACGGCTGCAGAGAGGACTTCTCAAGATTTCTTATGATCCCCAGATCTTGGCAAAGTTCCAGAACCCTGTCTCGGTGTCGAAGAAGGGTCGACTCCGAGTCTGCCAGGATCAGCCAGTCGTCCAGATATCGGAGGAGACGGATGACGTTCCTGTGCGCCCATGACGAAATCGGGGTGAACACTGGTGAACACCTGAGGTGCTGTGGAGAGACCAAAGCACAGTACCTTGAACTGGTAGGTCTTGCTGTCTAGGCTGAATCTCAAGTACTTCCTGGAAGACGGATGGATTGGGATCTGGAAGTACGCGTCCTTCAGATCCAGTGTGCACATGAAGTCTTGTGGTCTCACTGCAAGTCTGACCGTGTCCGCTGTCTCCATGCTGAACGAAGTTTGCTTGACAAACTTGTTCAGAGCTGAGAGATCGATGACGGGTCTCCAGCCTCCAGACGCCTTCTTTACAAGAAAGAGTCGACTGAAGAAGCCTGGGGAGCCGTCGACGATCTCTTGGAGAGCATCCTTCTTTAGCATGGTCTTGACTTCTGCCCGAAGGGCCAGCCCCTTTGCCTATCCCATGGCATAGGAGCTCAACGACACTGGATTCGCTGTCAGGGGAGGTTGAGATGTTGTGAATGGGACGCGATAACCTTGGCCGATCACAGAGACCGTCCAAGAATCGGCCCCATGTTGCTGCCACCTGTGCATGCAACTTTGTAGACATCCCCTCACAGGTGGACACGCGGGGGGACTGCCACTCCTTGCGTTTACGGCCACGGCCACTTCCCCTAGGAGTTTTGCCTCCCCTGGAGGACTTACCGCCCCTCTTGTCCTTGACAGGAAAGGGCTGAGGCTTAGACACCTTCGTCTTAGCTGCCGGAGCCTGCTTCGGTGTCCTGCGAGGCTGCTGTTGATGTTGTTGCAGAGCTGGAGGCTTGTAGGGCCAAGATGAGAGGGCCCTTTGGAGGAGCGAATCCTGGTTCGACTTCCTCCACCTCTCAGCTGTGCGTTCCACATCCTTGGGCTCAAACAAGCTTCCTCCAAGGATGGAGGAGTGTCTGAGCCTACAGACATCCACGGCGGGGACCTTCGGATGGAACTTCTCGGTCACCGCATCACAACGCTTCAAGACCGAGTTGGCCCACAGGTTGGTAACCTGGTGGGCCAGGAACTTGATGGAGCGAGTGCCCGAGAGGAGGAAGGTCTCCAGGGCCTTCCTATTGCTCTCCTTAGACAAGTCCTCAGAGCGCAATAGGATGCCCAGAGAACCCAGCCAGACGTCCAGCCACGAAGTGGCCTGCATGGCACACTTCGCGACCTTCGCCTGGCTCAGGATCTCCGAAGTCGAGAATGTCCCCTGCCGGGAGGAGAGCTGCTCAAGCGGAGTTCTCCTTGTGAGCTCTTCCACTGAGTGGTGGAGGGGAAGAGCTAGGCTGGACTCCCCTATGATCTCAAAATACCTCCTCTGCTGTAAACGAGGAGGTGGGAGGAGTCTGTTCCTGGCAGAGGAACGGCTGGAGGAGGCGAGGTCCGAGAGCTGAGCTTCGACCTTGTCTCTGGCACTCTTCACCCCCTGGGACCAGGGCAAAGCTGCGCTGGCCCTCAGGGGTTTCTGGGTACCATAGACTTGGTCTAGGACCGTATCCTTGCCTTCGCGAGGGGTGATCTCCGGGTCCTTGAACCTGTTGAGTTGCCTCATCAGATTCAAGACCTGCCAGAAGGCATGCTCAGACTCATGCTGCTCTCCTCCCTGTGGACTGGCAGCTAAGTCTCCCGTCCCTAGAGGGTCTTCTTGGGGAGACATGTGGACGTTCTCCCGGGGTCTGGATGACTCTGGACGAATCCGCGAAGACGACTTAGGAATCGTCTTTGAGTCCTTGGGTTCCCTCCTGGGCGGGATACAGGACTCCAGTAAAGAGGTCTGGAAGGAACTTTCCACGCGCGACGTTTCTCTTCCTCGAGGTGGGGTTTCTCCCATTGGTGCTGTGGGAGAGGCCCCCGCCTCGCTGGACTCTCCTGAGGACGGAAAGGCTTCGTTCACAGGAGGATAAAACGACTGTGAAGGGGATGGAGCCTTCCTGACGGACCTCTTAGGAGCCAACTTCTCCCTGGGAGAAGTCACCACGAAGTCCACTCCTCTCCTTCTCTTAAGCGGGGCGAGCCTGTCCTTGGCTTGAGTCCCAGATCAGCGAGGGCTGGCTTCATAGCCTGCACCACCGCTTTCATCAGGTGACCAAACCAAGACTGACAGGTGACGGACGCAGTGTCCGTAATCCCCGCTGGAGGGAAGGGGATCGCCTGATCCTTCGGAGTGGATGCAACGGGGCCTTCCTGTAAAGAAGAAAGGGAGGAATGTTGCTTAGATCTCTCCGACGACTCTTCCTAGTCCTGGGTGAGAGACCTGCGCTTGCGCGGTGGCGGTCCTGATGGCGATCTGGAAGTACGCGTCCCTGTCGCGAACCCGGCGCGAACGGGGGTTGCGCTGGGGGTCGTGCTGGCGCTCGCGCGATGGAGCATTCAAGGAATCGCGCGCGGGTGGCTGCTGGAGCGCAGGCGCATAGTCGCGCGGGCGAGTGGGCGCGTTGGCACGCAGGTGAAGGTGCGCGCGGAAGCGCAGGTGAATAAGCGCGCGAGGGTAGAAGAGATCGCTGTTGGTCAGGAGAATGGTGAAGCGCAGGAGATCGACGGCGCCCTGGAGATCTATGGCGCGTGGGCAAGCGATGGCGCGTTGGCGAACGCTGGCGCGTCGGCGAGCGATGGCGCGTCGGCGAGCGATGGCGCGTCGGCGAGCGATGGCGCGTTGGCGAGCGATGGCGCGTTGGCGAACGATGGCGCGTTGGCGAACGATGGCGCGTAGTACGCGCAAGCGATCGACCGAGCACAGGCGATTTGGCGAGTGTGCGCGTCGGGGTCCTATGGTGATCCAAGTCATGGGCGCGCTGGCGCGTTGGCGAGCACTTGCGCGCAGGCGATGGATTGCGCAGGCGCTCTGGAGAACGTTGGCGTGCAGGAGATCGCTGGCATGCAGGAGGGTGTTGACGCGTAGGCAGCTGGGGCGCAGGATCAGGTGGCGGGGAAACGCGCAAGGGCGAACGCTCGCTGACGGGCTCAGGAGATGAAGGCTCGTGGGCGCGCAGGAACTCTTGAAGTGTGCACTGGGGAGCGTGCGTGCTGTTGCGTGGGCGAAGATGGGCGCACAGGAGCGCGCGGGCGAGGATGAGTCAGGTCTTTGCCTGCGTCCAGATCCGAAGATCTAGGGCGCGCGGGTGAGCGTTGGCGCGCATCAGGAACAAGGTGCGCAGGTGCGCGCTGACGAGCAGGAGATCGTGTGCGCTCAGGAGACCGATGGCGCGCTTGGCACACAGCAGGAACAGAAGGGTGCTGGCTGCTAACAGGAGAGAGCTGACGATCAGGAGAGCGCTGGCGAGCAGGCGAACATTGACGAGCAGGAGAGCGCTGGCGCGGCGAGTCTGGTGGCTGCAACTCCGGAGAGCGCTTGTGCGCTACTGCGCACAGTTGAGCGCGCAGGGGAACCCTGACGCGCAAGGGAAGTACCCACACCGTGGGAGACATCCCTTTGCCCCGAAGGGACCGGTGCCCATCGGATGACGAGATTAGAAGGCGCCTGCTGCGCATCTGCGCCGGAAGTAGAATGTCTGGTAGGCGTAGGAGATCGCAAGCGATCTGCGGAGAGGTCCAAGGACGTGGCTGCTACGGTCTGCTCCCGACGAGGAGAATCCTCTGCAAAGGAAGGCGGCGGAGACAACTTGAAGAGGTGCCTCTTGACTCCCTTATAGGGAGACGGGAGGCCCCTGCGGCGAAGAGGGCGACAAGCCTTACGGCGAAGGCGGCCACGAGGAAGGTCATCCGGATCGTCGGTCCTCCGAAGAGGAGTCTCTGTCAGTGCGCTCCCCCAAGGAGGAGGCGCACCCGCAGGAGAGACCGTGGGACCCAACTTCCCCTTCGAAGGATGTTTGGAAGGGGGAGTAGAGCCTTCAGCAACGTCCGCAACAGCAGAGGTTTGACCAGACCCGTCGGAAGCCTCTGCCACAACCACGTCGACAATAGACAGAGGGTCTACCTCTGCTATGACCGGCGATTGTTTGACAGCAGCCCCCAACTGGATAAGGTCAAACAGGGCTTCCTTGGAGGGCAAGCCCTTAAGCCCCAAGGAAGCCCAAAGCTGAAAGAGATCATCATTAGAAACAGCATTAGGGTCATCATAATGAGAATCAAAATCCTCCCCCGGAGGAGGAGGGGGAGCCGCCCCGCTATGGGAGGCGACGCCCTCTCCCGCACCCCGAGATCGGGAAATAGAACAATGGTCTACGCTATCACTCGGCGGTCTCTCACGAGAGGCTGGCCGAATGGGAGCTTCGGAGGAGGTTTGGGCGGCGGAAGAAGAGTCCTTGGAGCCTTCCTCTTTCAAGGCAACCCTTGAAGGAGAAAGGTCTCTTTTGGACTTCTTACGCCGCCAGGCAAACCTCTCCCACTGGGAGATAGACCACTCCCTGCACTCACTACACGTTAAGTCCTTAGCACACCGTTGACCTCGACACTGCGGGCAAAGGGTGTCAGGATCCGTCTCGACCGCCGACATGAAGGTACCACGGGGGGGCCGGGGAGTCAAGGGCATTTGCGCATAATAGCGATGAAGGGCGAGGCCAACTTCCAAACACACAAAGTCTGAGAAAAAGAAAAAACTGATTAAGGCTGTCAAAAGCGAGGACGAAAGACAGACACGTCTGCACATCGTCCGAGCCAAAAGTGAAGTGAGACAATTCACCGGTGTGTGGGGGGGAGGGGTAGCAAGCTACCCCTTCCCCTACCCCCTTGCTAACTAGCACGGGGGTAGTTAACCCTCGTTAAAAATCTATTGGCTCGTCATTTTCAGCTATGCCGAAAGTAAACCCAATGTAAATAGCGTGGTTTGTATTTCGGTTACGGAACAATTAAGCATTAAAGGTTTAAATGCCAACAGCATCTGGTGTTCCCAGGCAATCACCTATCCAAGTACTGTATTGACCAGACCCAACGTTGCTTAACTTCGCTGATCGGACGAGAAGCGGTGTTTTCAACGTTGTATGGCTGTTGACCGCGACACGCCTACTGCGAGGGTAAGTTCTGTTCGCGTGCGTACATGACGAGGAACTTCCTAGTCTAGTAGACAGGGAAAACATAAAACGTCATCCTCATCAGGGTACTACGTCCTATTACGCAGACAAAAGTTACAAGATCCGTGATACAATAGCGATGATGAGCTGATCGCTTAAAGACATTCCAACTTCGCTCTTCCCAAGAAACTATGTCACATGGTTGTGACGTCATAGTTCGACAATAGTAGGCGAAGAAAAAGAGCTTTACTTCATCATTCCAAAGCGGAGTGGGAACGTCTTGGACTGTATCAACAGGATCGCTCGGCGGAACATACGCTTAATGCACAAGGTCCTTGATGTACCTCAGCCTACCGACCTTCCTTCTCCCAGGGGTTGGAAAGTAAGGAAGAGGTGTAGGGCTAGGAGTAAGATGAACACGAACAAATACCTCCTCCAGTGCACTGTGCTATGTTTACGAGTCACTAAACAAGAGCGTTTTAAAACATAATACATTAAATCATAAAAGATCTGGCCGTGGTGGGAGATATACTCTTATGCTCTATTCTCATAAAAGCCTTAATGCACTTCCTGCTGTTGCAGCTGCAGGTGCTGCATCAAACTCTACAGTAAGGTTCGTTACTTTTCTGAGACTGATTTAATGTTAATTTATTCATTTATTTATTTTCTTATTTACTTACTGAGCAATCTTTCCTTATAAGAGCCCTTTGGGTTAAGGCACCTTGCTTTCTCAACTAGGGTTGCAGGCTGGCTAGTAATAAAAATAAAATAAATAGAGACACCATCAACGCAACTAGCGAAAACTCTGAAGTCGGAACGAGGAGCAGCAGCTAAGAAATAAAAAGGAAACTCTTCATAAAAACTCTCATGAGTTTCTGAAAGTTACTTCCTTCCTCCTACAATACTCTATCCTAGGATCCTAGGAAGAGAAGTCTTGATTCCTAGGAATCCACTCCTTAGGATTCTGAATTCAGACCTCAATACTTAGAGGTTTTAATTCTAGTTCTCCCAACCAAGAATTAGCCCAACAGGCCTTGGTCCGAGAATATATCTTTCTAGTTAATATCTATTTCTTCATATAGCGCCTGGAGCAACAATAACTCAACTCTAGACGGTCAGGGTTAGGTAGACATCAAAGTCTATTGTCATAGGTAGCGAAGCATCCACGCTGACGCTGAAGCGTCTACACTGACGCTGAAGCGTCTACACTGACGCTGAAGCGTCTACACTGACGCTGAAGCGTCCACACTGACGCTGAAGTGACCACACTGACGCTGAAGTGTCCACACTGACGCTGAAGGTCCACACTGGCACTTCGCTCCGTTTCGTTGACGTTCCGCTTCCGTTGCCGCACCGTTCCGCTGGCTCTGCTGTCTGTCAAGTCTCTAGGTAGCATGCCCTGCTGCCTGGCGAATGTTGGCGCGCCAGAATAAACTGATACTAGGCGCTATGAGCAGTCGGTTTGCGTTGAGCAGGTAATCAAAGTAATGCATCCCCTTTCTCCCACCGTTGAACATTGCGGCTGGTAAGCCGCCTGTGCGACAACGAATCATCACCGTTAAAGACACGTCGCATGTGCGACCGTGTCAAAGACTGGAATCGTGACACCCAACCGCACTGTTAACGGCAGGCTGATAAGACTGCATAAACGAAGACAGTTGCTGTTTCATGCCTAACAGCAAAGATCAAGGATCAACCTTAGGCGAAACATATTCAGCATTATCTTTGTCCATCCCTAGCGCTTGCCACTGTCGGGAGACGACACCCATCAGGTGGAGGCGGCGGTACTACGTCCGCGCCGCATGAAATGTAACACACGCAGAACGAATCTAATTTTGTTTTTAGTTTAGCGCCTGAAGCGCGTGTATAATGTTTGAAAACACTAATACCTCGTTTTATCTATGGCGATGGTGAGCGTTCTGGGGATCGGCAGAAAACGCTCGGGAGGACTTCTGTTTGGGTCTTAAAAGACTGTAACGCCTGGCTACCCTCTCGAATCCTTTCGCCGTTCGCCTTAACTTCTCCCCTGGGTTCGGGAGCTTAACAGAGGTCTAAGGCTAGGATAACGACAGGTCCGAATATAAGCACTCTCCACTGAATAAAATTCACTGCATAATTTAGCACTAAAAAATTTGCATTTTACTCTTTGGTAAAAAGTTAGTTTCACAATTATTTGAAAACCAAAGCATACGCTCTCTCAAACAAAATGAACTCCGTAGAGAGAGACTTACAATTCTGTCAATGGTTTGAATGGGAATGCAAAAGTCAATGAATCCCATATAAATGTAACAAAATATTAAATATTACCTTAATAGATACAATATTTATAAATTAAAATGAACCCTTAAATTAAGGAGTTCCAATAAAAGACGAATCATTACTCGTACCCATTGGAACATCTACAATTAATATACGAACAATTTTAGTATTCCAACAAGGAAACAACGATACATAGAATCGTGTGCTACATCTATTGTAAAGAATACTGCATCGTATAAACATTAACTGAACTGTAACTTCCTTTAATCTTTGACTAAGGAAAAATACTAAAAGGACCAATTAATTGCAAAATAAAATGTTCCTTTTATATAGTACAGTACCACTTAAAAACTTGAAAAGTAAGAAGAATGTACTATTCATAAAAATCGCTACAAAATATTGTAATATTGTAACCATACTGACAACTGCGTAACAAAAATTAACTGAACGCTAGTTAATCTTTGCAAACAGATCGAAGATTATGTAAAGAAAAAACTATTAAAAGGATAAAATTTTCTCAATAATAATCCTTTAATTTAATTTATAACTTAATACTTCAAAAGAAAGTATTCAATTATCATTCTTTATAAAAAGCAAGACAGACTTTTAGCCTACGGAAGAGGCTGTGACGTCATCAATGGACGAAATGTTTACTTCCCGCTCTTATGCTTTCGTGAGGTTTAAAATAGGTTGAAAAACCTTCTAATTCTACCTTTTAAGTTATAAATACATGATCACAGATCAAATAAAACAAATAAGAGAAAGCCCAAACTCAAAAAACGTTAGTACATCACCAAATAACGTCCAAACAGAGTAAGAAAACGAGAGAGAATTTCCAATAGTACAGCCAGCTATGGCGGCAGAGAAAATCTGAGGTGGTTTGGTATAGTTCTACCTGTAGCACCGCGAGGGCGCTAGTGTACACCTGGCATATCTGCGATAAGCCGCACGAGATTTTGAATTTTCTGCCGGGCGTCCAGGGACTTTAGCCATTATATAACCAGTGGGTAAGTTTTATATTTAAAATTTTGTATTTTTTCTAATGAAACAAACCTGGAGCTATTTATAGGTATATTACTTTTGGCGCAGCTGAAAGACAAGCCATAATACTTTTAGCGAGGGATAACTACCTCAACCGCCAGTTAGTGAGAGAGGTGAGAGATAGTCGGCTACCCTGTTCTCTCATACACCTGGGCTGATTACCCACTTTGCTTGCAGGCAAGACTTTCTAGGGGGACAGGTGATGGCGGACCAATCTGTAAAAATAGCTCCAGGTTTGTATTGTTAGGAAAAAGGCATATTATTGTACAGTACTTCCAAATTTGTCATGTATTCCATTACTCTACACAAACCCTTGCAATTTATAGGGATAACTTAGTTCTTGGGAGGGTGGAAGTCCCTGTCAACTGGCTCTTGGCATTGACCCAGGATTCTCTCCTCACGATATACTGTAGATCGTAGTTGGAGGCAATCCTAACACCTAGCTAAAATTATTGTGCTACACACTATTAGCAACCTACGCAAGCTGTGTGCTCATAATACTGTACAAGCAATGCATCTGTCAAGGTATGAGTTCTCCAAGTTATAGGAATCTTTGAAATTACCTTAGACATCACCTAATCACCCCAGCTAGAGGTATTGGGGATGCAACAAGTATTATTTCTATTTCAGGTTACACAAGGGAAATGGTTCTTACCTGCAGAAAGGTGAGGTCAGCTGTACTGAGGACCCTGATACTGTTTCCCTAAGAGAGGGAAAGGTGGATGGAAGAAAGGAAGCCTGTTATTCTTACCCATTGACCACAGAAGAAAGGAAGCCAGTTATTCTTACCCATTGACCACAGACTAATCCCAGTTAACCTTAGTCCTTAACCCTCTGCTACTTGTCCAGCAAGGACCTTGAGGTGTTTAGACCACTTGTTGTGCAGCCACCACAGGACCAATGGAAAATATTATCATGCTCCTGTAGGTCACGTCTTGCAGGTAGTGGGTGATGAAGTTTGTCTGACGCTTCCACACGTCTGCTTACAACACCTACGTCACAGAGTAGTTCTTTTTGAATGGCAGGGACGTTGCAAAGGCCCTGAAGTCATAAGCTCTGGGTCATCGTGGTGGAGGAGGGTCAGGATTGATTGCCAAGTCAATGAACTTGCGGATCCATGCAGTGATGGTGTTCTTTGTGACCTTCCTCTTGACCTTCCCTGTGCTGACAAAAAGTGCTGACACATGGGGGCGAGTTGCTGCTATTCTTTTGAGGTAACACCTCAGACTCCTTACTGGGAAAAGTACCAGTTGGTCTGGGTCTTCGATTAGTGAACGAAGACTCCCAATCCGGAAGAGCCCGAATCTAGGAGCCGATCTACTCCCGGATTTTGAATCTTAGCAATAAACTCAAGGACAAAGTTGAAAATTAGCTTGCCCCTATCCCCTTGAATGGGTGATGTCGTAAGGAAGACCATGCAGTTCACGAACTCTTTTGGCCAAAGCCAATGCGAGTAGGAAAACCGTCTTCAGAGTAAGGTGGCGATCTGAAGGACGCGAACCATGTTCCAGGGAGGAGGTCTAACTTTCGACTGGAGGCAGGTAATTTCATAACATCGTATGAGGAGAGAAAGTTCCAACGAGGAAGAAATATCTACTCCTTTTAGCTTAAAGGCCAGAGACTCAAGGTTGAGCGATAGCCTTTCAATGCCGAAACCAAGAGGAACATTTCTTCCCGAAGTTATACAAGAAACTCCGCTATTGCTGAAATAGTGGCATCGAGAGGAGAGATACCCCTTTCATGACACCAACTAGACAAGACGTTCCATTCCATTTAGCCTGGTGGACTAATACTGAAGATCTTCTAAGGTGACCAGCCATCCTCTTCGTAATTTATTGCAAAAATCCTCACTGAGTGAGCAGGTGCTGGACAGTTTCCAGGGGTGAAGCTGAAGCAAAGCTACGGCCTTGTGGTAGATGTTTGCAAGAGGCCGTTTGAGTAGAACGTGACGTTGAGGGAGTTCTCTCGGGAGTTCTGTCAGGAGCTGCAGAAGGTCTGGGATACACTGCGTGATGCCATAGCAGAGCTATCAATGTCGTTGATAGGTTTTCGCTTATTCTGGTCTTGTTGAGGAATCTTCTCGTCAGAAAAAATGGGGTAAAAGCATACAGATCGATGTTGTCCTGATGTTGGAATCCACCTTACCAGAGAGCCTGGGGATACGGGACTGGAGACACCATCTTGAACCATCTCTACGGCACCCAGAGACCTCCAAAGAGCAGCACAGCCTTGCCCTGATCGAGGGGTTGAAAGGGGCCAGGAAAAAGGCCTTTGCCCAGATAGTCAGCACTTTAAGCTCTTTTTGCGCTGGCTCCTCCTCAAAGCTTCTCTCTCCTCCTTTCATCCAACAAAGGAAGTGCTACGAGGTGTCCGACAAAACCCTCTCAGCCCTTCCGCTACATCCAGCCATCGAAGGCCTGACAAGAGGGATTTCCTTTAATAGACTTTCAAGCCTCCCAGTCACCTTCTCCACAGCAGATACCATCAACATGGAGAAAGTCGCAAAGTTTTCCAGGCAGGCAACTTCGTGGCTTGACCTATGGTTTGGGCTGGAAGGTCATCTTATTAGATCTGAAGATTGGTCCCAGGAGCACACCAGGAAGTCAATGATAACATTCCTTTTATCGATACCAGTACCATGTAGTTCCTCACCCATCAGGTGGTCAACCTGTGAGCAAACCTGATCCCCAGGCGTTAGGACTCAGTATTTAAGAAGTTTCATCGACAGGTTCCAAAGGCACAGGTGACCAGACTTTGAAACTTAGACATTGGTGGGTTCCTCCCTCTTCAGTGCGGATGACATCGACAGGGTAACTGATTTATGGAGAAAGTCTAGCCAAGACTCTCCTTCAGAAGGCCATGGCAGCTAGGTCTTTCTGAGGTAGCTCCTCCACCGAGGAAACCTCAGATGTCAGGCCACAGACCAGCAGCAGAGGTGCAAGCTTATCCAAAGCTTCGTTCAAGATGTCCTTTCCTGCCTGGAAGCGAGCTGATCATCTGGCGACTGACGATCCTTGGGCAACAGGCGCTTGCGATTCTGCAAGGGAACATGTGAAGCAGTCGGTCTAGCCGGCCGATGTGAGGGAGAATAGCGAGCGGCGAGATGGTGAATGCTATCATGGCGTTCGCCTGGCTGGTGAGTGCTGAGGAGGTGGTGACCTGTGAGCTCTGGGCGAGTATCATTAATCCAATAAATAACACTCACGCATCTGATGGTGACAAGACCACTAGTCATCTCGTAAAGAGAGAAAGTCTCTCGATAACGAGTGACGATCATGAACCACCAGGTTATCGTCCCGTGGTGACAGGTGTTCGTCCAAAGATGAGTGACGAGTAGCTGGTGGTTCACATGCAGCTGACGAGTTGCCCATAGCTGACGAATGAAAAACAGCTAGTGTGTGACAAGAGCCCAAGGCTCAGCATGACGGTCCTTGACAGGACTATACATACGTCTCCTTAACGTAGAAGGAAGAGAACGCCAAGAATGGCAAGGAGTTAAAAACTCCGAAGTCTAACAGACTCCATAGTAATAGGCTTAAAACCCTGGGGGCACAACAAAGCTCCATGATTTCTGATGTGCCCAACATGCACAATGTCAGCAATAACAACGAAGAGTTATCCCCTACGAGACTCAGCGATGGTAAAGCCGGTGAACTCAAGCATTTAGCAGGCATTAACATCTGCGGTTGAGACCCTGAAGGAAAATTGCTCATGAAATGACAAATTCGGAGATAATTTGTATTTTCTTAACCACACAAACCTTAGCTATTTACATGGGGTATTACTTTCGGCATAGCTGAAATGACGAGCCATTAGATTTTTAACGAGGGTTAACGGTAGGGGAGGGGTAGCTAGCTACCCCTCCACCCTCACACACCGGTGAACTGATTCACTTTGCTTAGAGGTAGGACTTCACGGGGGACAGGGGTGGCAGGCAAATATGTGTAAATAGCTAAGATTTTTATGGCTAGGAAAAATACAAATTATCTCTGAATTTGTCATTTGTTCCGTAACCGAAATACAAACCCCGCTATTTACATGGGGGTGACTTAACCCTTAGGTAGGGTGGAAAGTCCCAGCCTTACTGGCTTTGGCATTGCCCGGGGACTCAGAATCCGAGTGAGCAGTACTCGAAAAAAAAAGAGTCCCTGCACTTCGCAAATTCCTTGCTCCGCAAGGAACGTGCGGCCTACATAATCTTGTGTGTGTGAAGGAAAGAAGTGTGACTCGTCCTAGGAAGTTGACCTGAAGTCCTTTAGATGGAAATCTAGGTTATGACGTTCCCAATACCACATCATCGGGGTATGAGCGACGCGACAGTGTTATACTTAACACTAGGAGCACAAGGAAGCATGGTTTAGCTGCAGTGGTTTGAGGTCAGCTATGCAGAGAACCGAGGATGCGGCTTTCCCCAAGAGAGGGGAGGATGAAGAAAAGACTAAGGGCCAGACATACTTTTTCATTCATGCAATCTAATACCGGGTAACAATGCCCTCAACCTTCTGCTACCTGTCCATTAAGGAGCCTGAGGTTAGACCAGCTGTTGTGCAGCCACCACAGGGCCGAAAGAGAACGTATCGAGGCTCCTGTGCGTCACGTCCTGCAGGAAGTGGGCTGTGAAGGTCGATTGACGCTTCCAGACCCCAGCTTGTAGCACCTGCGTCACAGAGAAGTTTCTCTTGAATGCAAGGGACGTTGCGATGCCTCTGACATCGTGTACTCTAGGGCGACGTGATGGAGGAGGGTCTGGATTCAGGGAATGATGGATGACCCTTCGAATCCAAGCTGAAATGGTATTCTTGGTGACCCTCCTCTTCGTTCTTCCCGTGCTCACAAACAGGGCTTGCACGCGAGGACGGACTGCAGCTGTTCTTTTAAGATAACGCCTCAGACTCCTTACTGGGCATAGTAGGAGATGGTCTGGGACATCTGTTACAGAACGAAGACTCGAAACCCTGAAGGAGTCGAACCGTGGGTCCGGAACCCCAGGATTATGAGTCTTGGCAACAAACTCAGGGACGAACCTGAACGTTACCTCCCCCTATCCCCTTGAATGGGCGACGTCGTACGAGAGACCATGAAGTTCATTGACACGCTTGGCAGAAGCTAGAGCAAGCAGGAACACCGTCAGGTGACGATCAGAAACCTGGCGTAATGGTTCGAAAGGAGGTCTCTTAAGAGCCTTGAGAACCCAAACCACGTTCCATGGAGGAGGTCTCACTTCCCACTGAGGGCAGATAAGTTCGTAGCTTCGTATGAGCAAGGAAAGTTCCAGCGAAGAAGAAATGTCCAATCCTTTCAGCCTGAAGGCCAGGCTTAAGGCTGACCGATAGCCTTACACCGCCGAGACTGAAAAGCGCATTTCCTCCCACAAATAAACAAGAAACTCCGCTATTGCTAGAATAGTGGCATCGAGGGGAGAGGAGAGATACCCCTCCCACGACACCAGCCACAGAAGACTCTCCACTTCGCCAGGTAGACCCCTGCAGATGACTTTCGCAGGTGTCGAGACATCCTCTCCGCAACTTGTTGCGAAAAGCCTCTCTGTGTGAGGAGATGCTGGATAGTCTCCAGGCGTGAAGCTGAAGCAAATCTACGGCTGTGTGGAAGATGTTGCAGTGTGGTTGCTCGAGTAGCTCATGTAGTGGGGGAAGTTCTCTCGGGAGTTCCGTCAGGAGCTGCAGAAGGTCCGGGAACCACTCTGCATGATGCCATAGCGGAGCTATCAGGGTCATCGACAGGTTGACCGATAGTCTGGTCTTGTTGAGCACCCTTCTCATCAGACAGAACAGTGGGAAGGCGTAGACGTCGATGTTGTCCCACATTGTTGGAAGGCATCTTGCCAGAGTGCCTTGGGGTCCGGGACTGGGGAGCAGTACAGCGGCAGCTTGAAATTCAAGGCTGTCACGAACAAGTCCACTGTTGGGGAACCCCACAAAGTCAGGACTTTGTTGGCTACTAGAGGATCCAGAGACCACTCGGTACTCACTATCTGCGAAGCTCTGCTCAGACTGTCGGCGAGCACATTCCTTTTGCCCGGAATGAAGTGAGCCGATAGTGGTATCGAGTGGACTTCAGCCCATCTCAGAATCTCTACTGCAAGATGTGATAGCTGTTGTGAAAAGGTACCTCCCTGCTTGTTGATATAAGCCACTACTGTGGTGTTATCGCTCATCACCACCACAGAGTGGCCCGCCAGGGTCTGTTGGAACTGTTGAAGGGCCAGATATATGGCTTTCATCTCTAGCAGACTGATGTGGAGGTACTTTTCTGATTCTGACCACCGGCCTGAGATCCTGTGGTTCAGAACGTGGGCCCCCCACCCTTCTTTTGACGCGTCCGAGAACAGCATCAAATCCGGGGGGAGGACAAGAAGATCCACTCCCTTTCTAAGGTTTCCGTCGGTCATCCACCACTGCAGGTCCGTCCGTTCCGCAAGCCCTATGGGGACCAGAAAGTCCGGGGAATCGTGGCCTTGACTCCACCGGGACTTGAGCCGCCATTGTAGGGATCTCATCCTGAGGCGGCCGTTTGGAACTAGGCGGGCCAGGAAGGACAGGTGACCTAGAAGACGTAACCAAAATTGGGCTGGAAGCTCTTCCCGTCTGAGGAAAGGTTCTGCGACCCTCCAGCCTTGCTATCCTGTCGTCTGATGGAAAGGCTTTGTGGAGATCGGTGTCCAATATCATGCCTAGATATACCAGTCGTTGAGATGGAACCAGAGAAGACTTCTCGAGATTTACCATGATCCCTAGGTCTTGGCAAAGTCCCAGAAGCTTTTCTCGGTGTCGAAGAAGGGTCGACTCCGAGTCTGCCAGGATCAGCCAGTCGTCCAGTTAGCGAAGGAGACGGATGCCGATCCTGTGTGCCCACGAAGATATCAGGGTGAAAACTCGGGTGAACACCTGTGGTGCTGTGGAGAGACCGAAACACAGCACCTTGAACTGGTAGATCTTGTTGTCTAGGCTGAATCTCAAGTACTTCCTGGAAGACGGATGGATTGGGATCTGGAAGTACGCGTCTTTTAGATCCAGTGTGCACATGAAGTCTTGCGGTCTCACTGCAAGTCTGACCGTCTCTGCTGCCTCCATGCTGAACGGAGTTTGTTTGACAAACTTGTTCAGGGCTGAGAGGTCGATGACGGGTCTCCAGCCTTCAGACGCCTTCTTTACAAGAAAGAGTCGACTGAAGAAGCCTGGGGAGCCGCCGACGACCTCTTGGAGAGCATCCTTCGTGAGCATGGTCTCGACTTCTGCCCGAAGGGCTAGCCCCTTTGCCGATCCCATGGCATAGGAGCTCAACGACACTGGATTCGCTGTCAGGGTAGGAAGAGATGTCGTGAACGGGACGCGATATCCTTGGCTGATCACAGAGATCGTCCAGGAATCGGCCCCGAGTTGCTGCCACCTGAACTCTTAACTCTGCAGGCATCCCCCCACTGGTGGACACGCAGGGGATTTGCCAATCCTAGCATTTGCGGCCTCGGCCGCTCCCTCTAGGATTCTTGCCTCCCCTGGAGGACTTCCCGCCCTTCCTATCCTTGACGGGAAAGGGCTGTTGTTTGGACACCTTTGCCTTTGCTGCCGGAGCCTGTTTCGATGTCCCAGACTGACGAGGCTGTTGTTGTTGAGGTGCTGGAGGCTTGTAGGGTCTGGATGTAAGAGCCCTTTGGAGGAGAGAATCGTGATTCGACTTCCTCCACCTCTCAGGTGTCCGTTCCACATCCTTGGGCTCAAACAGGCTCTTTCCAAGGATGGAAGTGTGTCTGAGCCTGCAGACATCCATGGCTGGGACCTTCGCATGGAACCTCTCGGTCACCGCATCACGATGCTTCAAGATCGAGTTTGCCCACAAGTTCGAAACTTGGTGAGCCAGAAACTTGATGGTGCGTGTGCCCGAGAGGAAAAAGGTCTCCATGGCCTTCCTGGTGCTCTCCTTGGACAAGTCCTCGGATCGCAATAGGATGCCCAGAGACCCCAGCCAGACATCCAGCCACGAAGTGGCCTGCATGGCACACTTTGCGACCTTCTCCTGGCTCAAGATCTCTGTAGCCGACAATGTCACCTGCCGGGCGGAGAGTTTCTCAAGAGAAATTCCCCTGGAGAGCTCTTCCACGGAATGGTGGAGAGGAAGAGCTAAACAAGACTCTCCCATGATCTCAAAGTACCTCCTTTGCTGCACGCGAGGAGGTGGGAGGAGTTTGTTGCCCGCAGGGGGAACGGCTGGAGGAGGCGAGTTCGGAGAGCTGGCTCTCAACCTTGTCTCTGGCGCTCTTAACCACCTGGGACCAGGGCAGAGCCGCACTGGCCTTCGGAGGTTTCTGAGTGCCGTACACTTGATCCAGAACCGTATCCTTGCCTTCGCAAGGGGCGGTCTTTGGGTCCTCGAACCTGTTGAGTTGCCTCATCAGACTCAGGACCTGCCAGAAGGCATGCTCCGACTCGTGCAGCTCTCCTCCTTGTGGACTGGCAGCAAAGTCTCCTGTCTCCCCAGCTGCTCTACTTGGGGGGACACGCGGACATTCTCCTGGGGTCTAGCTGGCTCTGGTCGAATCCGAGATGAAGACTTAGGGACAGTCTTCGAGTCCTTGGGCTTCCTCCTAGGAAAAATACAGAATTCCAAAAAAGAAGTCTGAGGGCTCCTCGCTGCTCCCACATGAAACGATTCTCCTACTCGAGGTGGGGTTCCTCCCATTGGTGCCGTGGGAGAATGTCCCACCTCGCTGGACTCTCATGAGGACGGAAAGGCTTCGTCCACAGGGGAAGGAGAGACCGTCTGAGGGGGGAAAGGGGCCTTCCTGATGGACTTCTTGGGAGCCAGTTTGACCCTAGGAGAAGTTACCACGAAGTCCACTCCTCTCCTCCTCTTCAGCGGGGACGAGGCTGCCGTTGGTTTGAGGCCTAGATCAACGAGGGCCGGCTTAACAGCCTGGACGACCGCTTTGATCAGAGACCCGAACCAAGGCTGACGACTGACAGACTCTGTGTCAGCGACTCCCGCTGGAGGGAAGGGGATCGGGCGATCCTTAGGAGTGGATACCACAGAGTCTGCCTGAAAAGAAGAAAGGAGTTGCCTAGACCTCTATGAAGAATCTGCTTCCTCCTGCAAGAGCGCTGCTCTGCGCTTACGCGATGGAGATCGTGACGATGATCTGGAAGTACGCGTCGCTCCCGAGGACTCGCAAGGTTGCCTGTGCTGCAAAACCCAGCGGGAATCGCGATCGGGGCGCGCTGGCGCGATGGTAAAATTGCGGGTTCGCGCGCGGGCGAACATTGGCACGCATGTGCGCGGGCATGCGGAGATGAAAGCGTGGGCGAGGGGGCGCGTTGGCGAGTGAGCGCTCAGGTGGAGGTGCGCATGGGCGCGCAGGTGAGGGTGCGCGCGGTTGAAGGGGAGAGCGCTGGCGGCCAGGAGAACGACGGCGCATTGGCGAGCGATGACGCGTTAGGGAGCGATGGCGCATTGCCCGAGAAGGCGATCAGCTGCGAACAGGCGAGTTAGCACGTGGGCGAGCAGGAGACCTTCGGCGATCCGATGTGAGGGCGCGGGGGCGCGTTGGAGAGCGCTTGCGAGCAGGCAAAGGATCGCGCGGGAGATCGCTGACGCGTATTGGTGTGGTCGGGAGCTATCAGATGGGCTGCAGGACCAGCAGGTGAAGTGGCGCGTAGGGCGAACGCTCGCGGGCTTGCACCGGAGACTTCTCGTGGGCACGCGGACTCGCAGAAGCTCGACCAGGTCTTGAAGAGCGCACAGGAGAGTGCACGCGATGGCGCACAGGCGGAGTCTGCGGGTGCATAGGAGATCGACGGCGAGGGGGCAAAGGAGCAGCCTCCTTGCCTGCACCCAGATCCGGAGATCGTGGGCGCACGGGCGAACGTTGGTGCGCACGTTGCGCATTTGTACCAGGGCGTGCAGATGTACGCTGGCGAGCCGGTGATCGTGGGCGCTCAGGAGTATGTGGGCGTGCAGGGCGCGTAGCGAGCCACGGGGTGCGCAGATGTGCGCTGTCGAGCATGAGAGAGCTGGCGCACAGGAAATCCCTGACGGGCTGGGGAGCGCTGACGCGCAGGCGAGCACTGGCGGGCAGGAGGTCTACGGCGAGAAGAAGTGGGGTGTGAAGAGTCTGAAGGGTCCACAGCAGGAGAACGCTTGCGCGCTACAGTGCACGAGCGCGCAGGTAACACCTGGCGCTTAAGGGACTTAGTCTCAGTGGGAGACAAGCCCTTATGCCCCGAAGGGACCGGTGCTTGTTGGAAAACGGGGTGCGTAGGCGCCCACAGCACATCTGCATCCGCAAACGGAGAAGGAAGGCTAGCAGGTCTGGCAGGCGGAGGTGATCGCGAACGATCAGCTGAGAGGTCTAGTGATGCTGCCGTAACGGTCTGCTTACATCGAGGAGGCTCCTCTGCGGGAGACGTCAAAGGCGAAGAACCACAAGGGGGTTAGGAGGCGCCTCGCCTCCTAACCCCCTTGTAAGGGGAAGGAAGGCCTCGACGGCGAAGACGACCTCGAGGGGCAGCAACACCATCGTCGGTCCTCCAAAGAGGAGTCTCCGTCAGTGAACTCCCCCGGGGGGGAGAATCACCCGCAGGAGAGACTGTTGGACCCAGCTCCTCCCTCGAAGGATGTTCGGCGGGGGGAACTGAGCCATCAGCAACAACAGCAAGAGTTTGGCCCGACCCGCCGGAGGCCTCTGCCACAACGTCGACAATAGACAGAGGATCTACCTCTGCTACTACCGGCTACTGTTTGACAGCTGCATCCAACTGGATCAGGTCAAACAGGGCTTCCTTGGAGGGCGAGCCCTTAAGCCCCAAGGAAGCCCAAAGCTGCAAAAGATCATTGTTAGACACGGAATTATCAACATCAAAATCCTCCCCCGGGGGTGGAGGAGGAGCTGCCTCGCTATGGGAGGCAACTCCCTCTCCCGAACCCCGAGGTTGGTCTACAATAGAAAGGCTTACACTACCACTTGACGGACCCTCGCGAGAGACCAATCGAGTGGGAGCTTCGGAGGAGGTTCGGGCAGCGGAAGAAGAGTCTTTGGAACCTTCCTTCTTCAAGGCAGCCCTTGAAGGAGAAAGGTCACGCTTAGACTTCTTCTTACGTCACCGGGAAACCTCTCCCACTGGGAGGTAGACCACTCCCTGCACTCACTACAAGTATTGTTCCTTTCACACCGTTGACCGCGGCAGTATGGACATAAGGAGTGAGGGTCGGTCTCAACCGCCGACATGAACGTTCCACAAGGGCGGTTGGGAAGTCCAGGGCACTTCCGCATGATGGATGGAGGCCAACTTCCAAGCACACAAGCTGTAAGTAAAAGCAAACAAATTAAGGCTGTCAAAAAAGCGAGGGTGAGACAGAAAGGTCTGATCATCACCCGAGCCAAAAGTGAAGTGAATCAGTTCATCGGTGTGGAGCTACCCCTCCCCCTACCCCCTCGCTAACTAGCGAGAGGGTAGTTAACCCTCGTTGAAAATTTAATGGCTCGTCATTTCAGCTACGCCGATAGTAATACCCCATGTAAATAGCGTGGTTTGTATTTCGGTTACGGAGCAAACTCGTTTTGTATCATGAGGGTACGATGGCGAGGAGCAAACAGTCGCCTAACTTCGTCGTTGTCAAGCTCCAAAGAGCAAGAACAAAGCACGGACGAATCCAATTCCCACTGGTGGAATGCCGTGGGGAAAACCTCTCAGGCGAAGGTGGTCTCTCCCATGGGATGGAAAAACCAACACCCATGTTGCTGATGTCGGGAATTCTCCCCACAAGCAGGTAGAATGCTGGTCAGTGACTGGTGGAGAGTAACTCGCAAGGAAAAGAAAGTTGCCCAACACCTGATGGAGGTTAACTCTCCCTTGGAAGGGGAAGTTGTCCAACACCTGGAGGCGGACCTCTGGGCAGCGCTCTCTGCTTCCCGTTAATGAGATAAGCTCAAATTGAAGGTTGGCATTGAGAGCTACCTGTGAAAAGTAGATGAAGTTAGCTCTTGGGTTCACCCTGAAGGGATCCCCACGCACTGGAAACCCCCAAAGGGAACCAGTCTAGCACTGCTTTCGTTCCTACGATGGAGCTGCAGGAATGAAGGCAAACAGAAGCAGTGAGTGCGGCAATAAACTGTAACACCGTCGGAAACCATTCCTTGGCGGGGAGACCAGAAAGCCCCATGGAAAGTAGGTGTTTCAGCATTCTTCTAGTGGTGGCCGCTGCAGTAAGGGAAGCGACGGAGTCTGCACTTACAAGAAGTCCAGGGTCAATATCTGAAAAGAATAAGGAATTTTTAAACTTTTAAGCTAGTTGCTTTTAATCGTAAGCCAGTTAAAAGGTTTTGATGGGAGAGCAAGACTATATCTTTACTCTACTGAGCTGGAATAAAAAGTGATGATTGTTTTCCCATGTTGGTGTGAGCGGGTAGGTTAGTCTATCCCCACTACCCCCCTGTGCTACCTAGTGGAGAGTAGTTACACCTTGCATAGGCTTGAACGGCTAGTTTCAGCTATTGCTGAAATAATACTCCTACCTAAAGCGTAAAATTTGTATATAATGCCAGAACAAGTAAATTTTAGCTTAAGGAGTGTTTAAGAGTGTATGAAAAGTTCATAAAAGCATTTAAATCGGAATGGGGTGGAACGCAACATCTACGATAGCCAAGGGATTATTTTGCTATACGTGTACAGTATTAAAGAATAGCTAGATTTGATTTATAACTGTCTTGCTCTAAGGCTGAAATCTAAGTGGCTAGTCAGTCTGCTGGCGAGAGGTTGGAGCTTCCACACCACCTGGCAGTAACTAAAGACATTTTTATGCATTACAAATGATAATATTTTTTTACTAATATGAGTTTGAATAATAAAGAATATGAATACTGTAATGTTTTTGTATAAATGACGACCTCTCAATTTTCCTATATTCCAACTCTCTTTGTCAATTTACTTAATTTACTTTTACATGGATAATGAATGAATGATTGAATAGTTCCAACAAGCATTAGAGCTTACTGTAGTGTGTGCAATTTGGTTGTCTCAACAAGATCGAATGACTAATTGTACCTCACAAAACCAGAGAGTGTTACACTATGGTATTTGGAGCACACACTTGGTATGATACAGGGAGACCAGTAGTTGCCATGGTGCATCCAGATTCAGTCTTCCTTACAGTATATAGAACCACCACCTTTTTGAAGCAAGATAAATCTGAATAGCTAGAGGCGAGCCACCTAACATTTGTCAGGATTTATTTTATGTCATCCTCGAGTTGTGCAATAGTTTCCAAAAATAGTTCCTTCCTTTTTAAGAGGTTTTAGTCTTGGATTTAATCATCTTTCACAAGGCAATGCAGTTGCACCCAGGCAAAAGTCTTACTACACAATTGTACACACTTACCCAAAGGTGACCTTGAGGTAGCTACACAGCAAGGTAACTTCATCATCTAAAGCTTTGCAAGTGGAAGCAATTTATCATTACAATACAAGTGCAACACTACTCCATGTTATAAAAAGAACTAAAATTCTTAGAAAATAAAAATGTTCAACATTTAACATACCTGACCAACTGAATTCAGAATGCCACTTTCACTTGTTATGGCTACTGGAAGGTTAGAGTTTGATATACGTCTTTTACGAAAGCAGCAAAAGCATCTTCTTATAGCATTCAATAGCAAAAGTAGCAGAGATTTGACCTTCTTTACTGCAACCAGAACAAACATTATCTGCAACAAGAAAATTCATATATTAATTAAATCTGTAGCAACAACACAGTACATTAGCAAAGCAATAACAATAAATGCATTTTGTATCACAAAGAGGAGCTAGCAATCGGCAAGCTAGCGATCCACAAGCTGACGATTGGCCATCAGAGAAGGACGAGCTAGCAATTGGGGATCTAGCGATCAGCGATTGGCAAGCTGGTAATCGGTGACTGGAGAGCTAACAATCGGCGAGACTGGAGCTAGCAGAGAGAAAAGCTACAGTAGCTCGAACAGCTGGTCAGCGAACAGCCAAATGACAATCTGGAGACAAGATGTGCCCCTTGGAACGGCAAACATCCTCAGGGGAACGAGACCTTGTCGATACGTCATGAACCGGGGTTCGTTGATGAGGAGGCGAGCGATGAGCTAGCGATCGGCAAGCTAACGATCGGCGAGCTAACGATCGGCAAACTGATGATCAGCAAGTTGATGATTGCAATCTGCGCGCTGGTGATCAGCGATCAAAACAAGAGTAATGTACATTAATAGTAATGAAAAAAGGTTAAAACACTGGAGCTATTGTTTGCGATGACTTCTGAACGCATAGAAACGTGATTTCTCTGTAGTTTTTCATAGCAGTGCTTGAACCTGGTTTTCATCATATTACAAATGCTTCCTTACTTAATTGAGCTAATAATCTATTTGTTTTTCCTCTAAGGTAAGTCAATTTGCTTGCGATTAAACATTATCACATTGTATCTATGTTCTGGCAAGCAGAACATGTTTTGCTATATGTGTCAGCTCCATGAGCTAGCATTTCGGCATTATCAATTATACAAACTTGACAAAGGGGAGAGTTGTACCTTCACGGTCCAACCTCTGTTCGTACGTGGACTTGGATTCCATTATCAGACTAAATATATTTTTACTCTAACTTTTCATTATTAACATGAATTACATAAGGGGTATAATTACATTGGATATTCCAATATTGAAAACAAATAACAGAGGTTTAGAATATAAAACACTAGGACCTTTATTTGGTTCGAACAAGTAACTTCTGAAACAAGCACCATCTATTCATGTTTTTCTGAACCACCCAGTAGAGGGAGGCTCCTGTGGTCTGTGCCGAGATGACAAAAGGAGCAAACCGGGAATATTTTATTAAAATATGTAATTTCATTAATACAGGATCCGCCAGTAGCACTGTATATAGGATTCAATAGTGTATTTGCAAAGATCTATTAAATTATGTGGGTTCCAATGTCCTAACTAGTATTGCACTATTCTATAATGAAACCGATACTATTTATTAGCCTAATGTAGGCATGGATTGATTTATGATGTGTGGACTTCGTTTAACAAGTCTAGAATAAAACACAGCTAATAGTAACGTTACAAATACGACTATGCAAACATATGATGATGTTATCTTCGGAAAGTCTTAACCTAAGCTTAAGTTTGGCCCTTTTCCTTGACATTCTCGATTTCGTCTACAAGACCTTCAGGATTGGGATTCATTATCTCTAAACTATGAAAAATTATACCAGCTTACCTGTGTTTCCCTGTCACTTCTGTCCTGATATCATTTGCAGTTGTATTCTATTACCGGCAATACTCCGTTTATGTCACATTTGATAGCTTTTCAGCACAATTAATGCTTATAAACTGCAGTCATTCAGCGCACGGTCGAGTTTCTTTCATCTCTCTGCCACCGCAGAGAGGATGCGTTTCTCATAAAATATATAAAATAATTTAGTGAAAACTTCGAATAAAAAATGAATTACATGGTGCATTTAAAAAAATGTATAATACACAACACTATAAAATAATAATATCTACAAGAAAAATTACTGATATCCTATATTGTCGAAATAACTAATATTAATAAAGAATGTTTTCAATGAGAACGTAACTTGAAAACAGTGTTTTGACATATAAGACGCCCGTTTGCTGTCATTAACCTCCTCTTCTTCTCCTCAAAGCCAAAATGGATTTTTTGACAATGTATCTCAGCATCTAAAACTCAATCTATGGTGTGTATGGGTGTATGTATGTGTGTGTGTGTGTATGTACATATATATACACATAAATTCAGCAATAAACAAGGTACTTGAATAGGATGTAATTTTCTTTAAATACCGTATATAAGAGCTGTCTGTGGGATAAAAACTAAAAAAAAAAAAAATAACTAATTTACTATAGACAAACAAATATGACCCAGACACTTACACTAAAAAGAACAGTAAATAAGCATTAATTTTAACAACTGAACATGTGGGAAAGATTAAGATTTAGCTCTAAGGCACAAATTATGGTAGAAACATTTCTTGTGAGGCATATCTTTGATTATTGTATTTGGAGTTGGGTCATATATGGTCGTTACAAGATCCCACTTAAAAATTAAATTATAAGCAGAGATTTCACAAGACAGGTAAATATAATCAGCTTAGAAAACCAGAAAACACTAGTTTTAATATTACAGTGGAGCACTGCACTACTTATAAAATACAAAAACAGAGTTACACTAAGTATTCTGTTCTAGTTGAAAATAATAGGAAAATAACCAAATATTTAAAAAATACTAATCTACCCTATATAATAAAGAAAATTATCTGGCTATATATATATATATATATATATATATATATATATATATATATATATATATATATATATATATATATATATATATATATGTGTGTGTGTGTGTGTGTGTGTGTGTGTGTGTGTGTGTGTGTGTGTGTGTGTGCGGTCACGCACAGCTCTCCCCGCCGCTCAGATAGAAGAAGAGGGCATAGTTGTACCCCAGTGAGAGGGAGGGGTGCATGTGTGTCCATATCTAACAATATTTAGTCGTCATTTTTGATAGGTCGCGTACACTAGTCTTTTATAATAGGAGATTCTGGTGAAAGACTTTCACACATTCTCAGTTATATTGACAGGGCTTTCTTCGATCCTCATCCCCGGAAAGTGCATAAAAAATAATGTTTTTATAGAAAAAGATAAGCAAATGAGCAACTAAAATACAAGAGGAAAAACGAAAACAGAAGCAACGGTCGAAGAGCATTTCTCTCCAGGAAGCCCATAGCTACTATGTAAAGAGACTATTGAGCAGTATATTTGCCAATATATCACCCTCTCCATGCTGGAAGGATTGCCAGAAGTTCTAGCTGTCGCTGGGAAAACTACCAAGAGGAGTAGAGACTCAAGTTCTTACTCAAAGTGAAGGAAATGTAAGATCTGAGCATATCGTACTTCAGCAGACGGGTTAGTTGGTAAGCATTCAAAAAGTACCTTTGGCATAAGCGAAATATGAAATATCTAATATGTGACTTTATCGATAATCGGATTGATTTGTGGTCTGTAAATACAAAGGATGCCCGTGTTATTTTGAAAGTTGTTGAATACTTAATGTCGCTTCCATACTCAAAACTAAATTTTTTGGTTCACATTATTTGAAAAAGACAGTTTAGGTAAAAATAGATGGGTTCCTTTCCCCACACGTCAATTGTGAAAAGAGGATGGATTGAAAATTTCGCAGACAAAATTTTCAAATAATTTCAGAGCAAACATGTCTATCAGTGTGAATATTCTTACATTATTGTGAAAAAAAATATATGGTTTTCCACCTCCTATTGGAACTAAATGACAAGGATATAGTCAATTTGAAATTTTGGATATTTAAAGCACATGTTATACACCAACACACACACACACCAACAACAACATCAACATCAACAGCAAATACAGCCTTTATAAGTTCACTGCAGGACATAGGCCTCAGACATGTTTTTATTCATGTCTGGGGTTTGAATATCATCACCAAGCTGGCCAGTGCGAATTAGTGATGTTGGGGGACTTTGGTGGCCCTGACTAGTACAGCTTTGCTGATCATGGCGATGCACAAACCCTTTCACTACGTTAAGGTATCCCCACTCAGAAAGGGATATATATATATATATATATATATATATATATATATATATATATATATATATATATATATACACATGTATGTATATATATATATATATATATATATATATATATATATATATATATATATATATATATATATATATGCACACATACACACACACACACACACACACACACACATATATATATATATATATATATATATATATATATATATATATATATATATATATATATATATATATATCACTAACTATTACTCCACTCCTACTGTTTTAAATAAACAGTGCTACTCAACGAGCAGAAAGCTCCCTGTTGCCATGGTTACAGTATAAACAACCATCACGATTTTCTGTCAACGGTGGTAACAGCGCATTGTGAGTGCAGCAACTACAAAACTCACTAAAGTATTCAACATTACTATTTACTAATTCGGGTAACTTGCAATCATCTGTGGCTCTAATGGTCCCAGAACTCCGTGTGCTCAGTTTGAAAGTCATCTTGAAGAATATCAACGGTGAGTTTGTATTGCATTTTAATGGACAGTTGGTGTTTATGCATGTCAATATTATTTTCTCTATTATGGGTGAGTACTCGGCATTGGCTTTATACGTGTTATTATGATATTTGCGTTAAATGCAAGAAATACTAGTTATGTAAACAGACTTGCAAGGGCACTGACCGGAAAAATAACTTACCCTAAGAGTACACTGTAATAATACATATAGGCAAGAATTACAAATACCAATAACCATTAAAATAATTCAAATAATACAAATAATCATAATAAATAAAATAATAATAAGGCAAAATAATAATAAGGCTAAATAGAATAATTAAAATAACAACATTAATAATTGAAATTTAAATAGAATAATTAAAATAACAACATTAATAATTGAAATTTCCAATGCTCTAGGAAAAAATAAGACACATTAATCACCCAGAGATATCGCTTGATAAAAAGGAGCACTCTGTCAACTACAGATGTCGAAGTTCTCGTCAACGTTCATTCAAGAATAATCTCCAGTTATTAAATTCTCTTGATGCCAATGACAAGAATATCCAGTGGAATCTTAGTTTAATAGTCTGTTTCATCTGTTAATAGAAAAATATCTCGATTACAAGCAAGATAAGCTAGCCTGAAAATCACACACACACACACACACACACACACACACACACACACATATATATATATATATATATATATATATATATATATATATATATATATATATATATATATACATATTCATATATATTTATGTATGTGTGTAAATATATATGTGTATGTATGTCTGTGTAAATATATATGTGTATGTATGTGTATAAATATATATGTGTGTGTATGTGTGTGCGTGTGTGTGTAATTTTCAGGCTTTCTAATTTTAGTTTTAATACAGAGATCTTTATACATACACACACACACTCATATATATATATATATATATATATATATATATATATATATATATATATATATATATATATATATATACATATATATATATACAGTATATTTTATACATACACACATGTATATATACATAAGAACGGATAAGGAACAATACAAATAATGTCTTGCCACTTCAGAGAAAAAGGCGAAAGGGTATAACGTATAGACAATAGACAGAGAATGTCAATGTTCGGGATAGTTGAAATTTAAAAAAATAATATTTATTACAGTTCTAATATACTCATAAATAAAAAACATTTACTCTTATAAATTCCATTTAATCCCCCATTTGCCAGACTACAATAAGCTCTTCCAAGATACAGTTGTTGGGAAAAAACGAGGAGGTAATACTAGTTCATACTTATGAACCTTTCTGCGTTAATACTTTCTTACTGTTCGTTTTCCTTCGAAGATTATCCCAGTTGCTTCACACACACACACACACACACACACACACACACACACACACACACACACACACACACACACACACACACATATATATATATATATATATATATATATATATATATATATATATATATATATATATATATATATATATATATATATATATATATATATATATGGAAAGGAGCCATGTAAAATATTGACCTCAGGTCGTATTGGGATTTAATGAAATTGTAATGATATTGATTTTCGTCTGGGAAATTAAGAACTCTGATAGTAAGCAGATACTACTTAAAAATACTCCATCATCGGTTGCTTTCGTAATAAAAAATCAAATAAGGGAATCTTAAATATACCTACACACATGATAAATATTTTGCCTTGACCTCTTTATAAAAAGACTTTAAATTAGAACGGATATTCTAAAAAGTAAAAAAAACAGAGAGAGAGAGAGAGAGAGAGAGAGAGAGAGAGAGAGAGAGAGAGAGAGAGAGAGAGAGAGAGAGAGAGAGAGAGAGAGAGAGAGAATCATCACCAGTGACCGCCATTATCCTAAGTTACAATTACTTTCCCCCTACAGAGTATACGCCTCTGTCCAAACTAAATTCCCGGGACTTAGGAGAAGTGTGTGAAGCTCTTCCACTAGATCTTCCTCTTCCGACGGCCTTGGCTCTGCCCTTGGAGGATTCCTATTGGAAGAGGAGGGCCTTGGCTCATTATCCTCCACCAAACTTACGTTTGAAGGGTAAGAAATGGAATGGCATTTCAGTTTACTAGGAAATTCGTGAAATTTAAACTATTTGAGACTAAAGAGATTACTTAAACCACTTTTGACTCGACTGCCTTCGCCTTCAAACTCATATGTTTACGCAGTCCGACAACAAAACCGGAGAAAAAGGACAGTGAGAGACAGAGGGGATGGAGACGCCGAAGGAAAGCAGGAGGGAAAAGGAGAGGTCGAAGGAGGAGAAACTCCCGTAGGAGGGAGTCGCATAGGTAGCAGCAGCAGCTCCAGCAAGAGGCACACGCCCACGAAGACGGCGTCCTCACACCCATACGCTGCTCTTTCTGCTGGGCTTCCCCCAATCAATGTTAGTTGTTAGGTCTTGGCATCACTTCTGAAGGACGAGACTTGTACCTTTCACTGTTTTGGATTAGAGTTTTCTTGCTTTAGGGTACACTGGGGCTCGCTGTTCTTATTCCTCTTCCTCTTTTTTCATTAAGTTTTTATAGTTTACATATGAAAGATGAGATTTGGTGTTGTTGTTGTTCTTGAAATATTTTATTTTAACTGTTTGTTGCTTCTCTTGTAGTTTATCTATTTCCTTGTTTCCTTTTCTCACTGGGCTATTTTTCTCTGTTGGGGCCCTTGGGCTTATAGTATCTTGCTTTTCCAACTAGGGTTGTAGCTTAGCTGGTAGTAATACAACAACAACAACAACTACTACTACTACTACTACTACTACTACTACTACTACTACTACTACTAATAATAATAATAATAATAATAATAATAATAATAATACTTCAAGTGACGTTAAATACAGGTCTCGTCAGAATTCGTCTGGTTTTCAACTTGTTAAGTAATGTCCAACTGTGAACCCACAGGTTACATGATCTGAATTCCAATATTTTCATTAGTAACTGAAATTAGCATTTGTTCTACTAACTTTCCATCAACCGAATAACAATTTTTCATCAGTAACTAAAATGGGACATAGTCAGAATGTCTACTATATTCATTAATGGTTAAGTCAACACACCAGAGTTTTTCATTGTACTACAATAAATACAATTTGAATTACTATCTTTCACGCAACATAGAATTAGGGAATCCCAAGCAACGAGAAGCAACACTTAAGATAAAAATGAAAATCAATATTTTAAAAATTCCGAATATTCTGTCATCACGTCAGCAACTTTTAACTTATTATCCACTTTAACGAATCACTGAATTTCGATCGATAACCACACAACTGTCTTCCCTTTACTGTTGCAAAATGACCCGACTCATCTCCTACTCAAACAGGTCATAAGATGCGAAGATCAATGGCAGAAAGCTTATCTCGAGACTCATCTCGCCCAAGCAATCAGTGCCACGTCAGATAACAAGAGAGGATGGCGGCTTCTGGCACCTCTGCTCAAGCTTTGCGAGAACCACGTGAAGTATCTACACCTGAGCTCGCTTGCACCTGCCACTCCAAGCAAGGAGGCAAGAAGGTAAACCCCTAATGCACAGCACTTATTAAATTCGGGTTGTGGTGGCCCATTGGAAACGTCTTTTCTCAATGTTCGAATCCCGCTAAAGCTCGATAGCTTCTTGTAGTGTCTGCAGCCTCACCCTCCTTGTGAGATAAAGATTGGGGGGAGGGAATTTAGGGGAGCATATAGGCCTGGCCTTCCTTTGTCTCATATGTATATATGGTAAGTCCCTATGGTATTGTCCTGCTAGCTAAGTCATTGTCACTGTCCCTTCCTTCTGCCATTCATGAGTGACCTTTAAAACGAGAAACAGGTGGGTTAAAGGTATATGAATAAAATGCAAACATCGCTAATTGATGTTCTACGATCTCCTTTTCAAATTCAGCGTTTGCTGACCAGGCCTGTTTATTGACATATAAGGTGATGGTGTTATGAGTACACAAGAGGTCCCATTACACCAGTTAGGTTAACTCGTCCCAATTTTACTCTGGTTTCCTCCACGGATCTGTGGTGATTTCGTGGCCTCTAGTATAAAGCTTTATTTTTATTCTCTGCTTCAGTATTTAGTTTCTATAACCTTATCATTTATTTTCGAAGAAGGCAAGACCTAGCAGAGTGGCGTTTAGATCCTTACATCGTTTTTTTCTTATTACAGTCCCTGGCCAGATAGGGTATTTGATTCCTGTCCCTTCGATCTTTTCATAAAGTTATTATTATACTTCTAAGTGAGGGAAGACTAGGAATTCTTCACAAATGCTTACGGTCGAAGGAAATCAGTAAAGATACATTGCTTTTATGAATCAAGGCACTCTCTCTAAACCAATAGCTTCATGTAGTGCAAGTCATTGTTTCATTGCAGAGACAGCGCCAACGAGGAGCAGGGAAGTCTTGAACATCTGAATATGTACGACGTCCTGACAGCTCTGCCAAATCTCGAGGTAAGCAGTCGTGATCCTATTACATGAACTCAAAGGGTCTATTAGCATTTTACCAAAATATACTAATAGGTGCATGCATTAGATCTTGACATTCTTTTCGGAGATTTACACGTTATAAATATGTGTAAAAAGGGGGGAAATACATTCAAGTAGAATACTCAACGGTAACGAGACCAATGTCGACTTACACGGCCTACGTCTTCTTTCTCACCGTTATCTTTACATTAAGGGGTCGGTTGCCTGATGCGCCCTCTCCAATACCTTCTATCAAAGTAATAATCTTCTACCAAACCTTTTCTCTCCATTCCATGCTTCACGTTATCTCGCCATCTAATTCTCTGCCTTCCCCTCGATCTTTTCCTTCACACCAGGTTCCTCCCAATCCCTCCTCACTCCCTCCTCACCATCCATCCTCACCATCTTAGTCGTGAAACTCTGATCACCTCTGTAATCTTCACTATGCCTGCCATTCTTCTTATTTCACCATTTTCCAATCTTTCAAGCAGTGATATCCCCATAATCCATCTCAGCACTCTCATCTCTGTTTTCTCATCACAGGGTCTAAGTATACGCTATCAAACAGTCGTGGAGGGAGGCGACCTCTGTTGGGGGGACCACGGTATCTCTGTACAAGACGCTTCTTTTCTATCGGCAGCTGTTTTATCCGGGAAAATCACTCGTCTCTGGTGAGGAACTTTCTGTAATGTACAAATTGCCTTGCATATAGACTGTCGATGGCATTTTTAGACAGTAATCTCCCTTATATATATATATATATATATATATATATATATATATATATATATATATATATATATATATATATATATGTATATATATGTGTGCGTGTGTGTGTTCACGCTCAGTGGCAAGACGTATAACTACTCGGTTTCCCACCGTTACTCGTGTAGGGAGAGAGAGAGAGTACTCATACCTTGGTGAGAGGGGATGTAGTTAGGAAAGGTGGAGGAGGTGGGAAGGGTTGAATGTGTGTGCATATATCTAAATATTACGCAGTCATTTTTGACGGGTCGCTTACATTAGTAGAGAATAATTTGCTTATCAATATATATTTTATCTCTCTACTCTTTAGCGTCTACGAAAGTTGTCTAGACGACGATCGCACAGACGTCTTGCTGAGGAATCTGAAGAGCCACGAAACCCTGAAGGAGCTGGATCTTCAGAGTAATTTCATCTCGTGCGCGTCCCTCCCAGTTTTATGTGACCTGATCACCTCCACCTCTTTGCAATCACTCTGTCTTCTCCATAACCGGATTGGTGGGTATTTCCCTTCTTGGTCTCATTGTGACTTGGACCTGTATCCTCGGATTTTATGTCAGCATCGTAGCTATGCTTTTGAGAGGACACTTAGTAAGATACTTGAAATTAGTGGTTTCTCCCTGGGACAGTAAGAAGTTTAAAATTACAATTCTGTCCTTGAGACAAGAATTAAAAATACCCAAATTTTTCGAAGTAAGATACTGATTTTGAATACCGTGGATATTACCTAATAGGAAATTAAGTATGTTATGATTAAAGTCTTATTAAAATACTTAAAATAGTTCAAATTTTACCCTAGTTTAAAACTCTGTCAAAATGCGTTGCGTTACTTTACTACGGGATTTTAAAAGTTATTGTATCTTGTGCTATCAGTACTATGTCCGATTTTATTATTCACTTAAGATGAAAAATTTAAAGAGAATATGTGGAAAAGCTTGAGTTATCAACACCTCTCACGTTCCGCATATATCTATCTATCTATCTATCTATATATATATATTATATATATATATATATATATATATATATATATATATATATATATATATATATATATATATATATATCATAGTCTTTGTGTCAGATGTTTATAAATGTCCGTGAGAATGATTTAACCACACGTATACATTACCAACTCGTATGACCCGATCACAAAAATGTGGGACTTGACCTGCGTCTCCTCCACAGGTAGCAAGGGCGCCAAGATCTTGGGCGAGGCATTAGCAAAAGCTCCCTCTCTGAGATCCCTGGTAATCGACCTCAACCCACTTTTGAGCGAGGGAGGTATAGCCATTCTAGATGGAGCGGCCAAGGGAGGGCAGCTCCACGTCCTGTCCATGGCTGGGTGCCGTCTCATGGACGAATGTTGGCACTACGTCGCTCAGGCACTTACGTCAGTGCCAATGCTCCAGTACATTTGCTTGGCGTCTAACCCTTTTCGCCAGGTACGAATGGAGACATTTGTCCATATATCTTTCATCAGATTTGAGAGTTGAAGATTTGTTATTGATCACGACCATATGTATTTGGTATTTTCTCATTAACTGGCATTACTGTGTTGAGATGTAACAACCGTTTTGAGTAATTGATAATTTTAAAGCACCGTCAACGATAAGAACAAAAACTAGAACGATTATAACAACAATGTTATTATAAATACTAATGATAATAACAAAATAATAAAAATAATAGTACTAATAATACAATTTTGTGTCTGCATTTTAATAAATTTCGAAAAGCAATTAGAAAGATGAAAGTAGTACAAATTTTAGATTGCTCAGTACCGATAAGTTGGTCTTAATAATTACAAAAAATCCTTAGTGATAATACTATGGCATGCCTCGTTGCTACTCTAACTTAAACAATCAATTCTTAATGAAGAAAAACGTTTAATCCCCAGAAACCGCCAGAGAGCGTGAGATCAGCAGCAAACAACGTTTCGAAAAGAGGTCGCGTCCTGTTAACTAACCTTGATGGCAAGACATATCTCTTGGGACACGTCGAAGAGGGTCGTACCTTACCGGATCCTCTGCTGAACCTAAGGAATAAGTTGGCTACACCTCTTACTCCTGAAGCTGCTGACGAAGACATTCAGCATTACCTTCCTCTTCATGGAATTTACCTTAATCCTGAGGATTTCATGGTTGAGGAGGAACTGGAGGGACTTTGTCTCTTCTCTAAGAATTTGAACCCTGGGCAGTGAAAGAGAGTCAATGGGAACATTGAAAAGTTTTGACCCTGGGCAATTCAAGTCATTTTTACCAGCAATGATTTAGGTGAAGAGTTCTTTGGATGTGGGCGTTGAAGGGCGAGTTTGACTAATAATAAAAGAGGGATGGGATTTTGGTAGAGGCCAATAGCAAAATGTTCGGTGTACATTAAAACAAAAGTTTGGTGATGCCTCAGAGAATTGCGTTCGAACCATAAACAACGGGAACAAAATATTATGGTTATAATCACCAAGAAAGGGAAGTTACAGCCACAAGCTGAAGACAAATATGATTTTACACTTAAGCACCAGAGGTTCAAATCTTAATTTCAACAGAAGTCATTTAGGGATAAGTAATTGTAAGTAGGAAGACAGGTTTTGAATAAACAAGCAAATAAAAGAATTTGTTCGTATGTAATTAAGGAATTACATTTTGATCACATTAGCGAAGAAGGTTTCAGTTAAAGACAATACGAAAAAAAAGTCTATCCCAAAACGACATAGGGATGGGATATTTTTATCTAAATCTACAAAAGCAGGTTTTTGAACAAAATGACCATAGTCGCCAGTAATAGATGAACAGGATGGGTCTTATCTAAATCTACAAAAGCAGGTTTTTGAACAAAATGACCATGGTAGCTAGTAATAGGGGGATTGTTTTGTCCTTAGTAGCAAAAAATACGAGAGATATGTTATTTTATACAATTAAAAGGTTGAAAAGTTTCCCTAAAATTAGCAAATATAGGTATTGCGCAAATGTAATATCCACAATCAGCAGATGATGAACGTTTTATCTACAAGGAATATAAGCAGATTTTATTGCCTAGGAATTCGTTCTCAAGAAGAAACTCTTTAGCTATGATAAGCAGCTCTTTTAGGAGAAGGACACTCCAGAATTAAACCATTGTTCTGTACCATGGTCTTTCACTGTCTTGGGATAGAGTTCTCTTGCTTGAGGGTACACTCGGACATACTATTCTATCACGTTTCTCTCCCTCTTGTTTTTTAAATCTATCATGTTTCTCTCCCTCTTGTTTTTTAAATCTATCATGTTTCTCTCCCTCTTGTTTTCTAAATCTATCATGTTTCTCTCCCTCTTGTTTTTTAAAGTTTTTATAGTTTATATGAGAAAGACTTTTTTAATGTTGTTCTTAAAATATTTCATTTTACTTGTTAATTACTTGAAATTTCCATATTTCTTTTCCTCACAGGGCTATTTTACCTGTTGGAGCCCTCGGGCTTGTAGCATTCTGCGTTTCCAACTAGGGTTTTAGATTAGCAAGTAACAATAATAATGATTTGCAATATTTCAGTTTATCATAGCGAACTCTAGGTATAGCTAAGTAACTGATACAGCATCATGTAACGATGGTTTTCAAGAACGGCTTTAAAAAAATCAAGAATCTAGAATATTTCAGACGACGAAGAAGGCAGTTAATCACAGATTCAACTTAACCTTCCCGAAATTAATTAAACATTCTAATTGTCTATTCCTTTAGTTCTGTTACATGAATTCTATAGCTACATTATTTTCAAAATCTGATCAATTGGAATTTTGAACTTCAATTGCCTTTGAATACCATTCGCCAATGACGTATTGTTATGTATATCAATTAGTTATTTAATTTTGAAATGAATAACATCATTATGAATAGTTAACGTGTACGTTATTTGTAATTGTTTTCTATAGGTGAGTGATAATTATATATTTCAAATTTGTTAAGTTGCAAATAAAATATTTGTTTGTGAAATATACCGATTTATGATGAAACTGTCGTTAAACTGCGTTTTTATAACAACAATCTCATTATCTACACATCACAATCTTGAAATTTTGCTGATCGCTGCCAAACTATATAATTATCAGACAACAACAACAACAAAAAATGCCACCATTTCTAGTCCACTGCAGTACAATTGACCTTTAGTCATGCCTCGGTTTTGGCCATTTTTCATTACCATGTTGGCTACTGCGGAATGGTGATGGTGGGACACTTTAAGATGATCGCTCACAGCCAGTGCAGTTTTGCTGATCAAGGCAGGACATAAACCCTTTCACCACGTTAAGGTATCCCCACTCAGAAATGGATATATATATATATATATATATATATATATATATATATATATATATATATGTGTGTGTGTATATATATATATATATATATATATATATATATATATATATATATATATATATATGTGTGTGTGTGCATATATATATATATATATATATATATATATATATATATATAAATATATATATATATATATAATATATATATATATATTATATATATACAGTGTATATATATATATATATATATATATATATATATATATATATATATATATATATATACCAACTCTAACCAATTTTGAATCAATTAGTTCACCAAACGTTCAGCTAGGCTCCACAAGGCACTAGATGAGTTGGAAGAACTATGCCTACATTGGCTGAGAACTATGAAGCGCGAAGTAGGAAATGATGAACGGAGAAGTATTGAATTTAAAGCTTAAGATAGAGATGACTGTGAAATCTAACCGAGGTCTTTCGCGTCAATAAGCGTAGATGATGATATATATATACACCATGAAAGTTTTGTCTTTTCGAGACAAGAACCCGTTTTTATTCTCTACTATAAGATGGGATCCCTTCGCTGTTTTCAATTCTTTACACCTACTGGTTGGATTGAGATACTGACAGTCTTTACATTAGGTGTCTTATAATGGATAACCTTCACTGTTCTAAATATCGAACAGACATGAAATCTATTTTGATAGTCTTAAAAGTCGTACATAATTTCAGCCTAAATATTGAGAGCAGATGAAATGACGAGAAGGGATTAAATACCTAAATGAATTAAATTCTCACTAGAATAATTAAATAAAAAGACCAAAAAAAAAAAAGAGAACATACTGTATATGACAAACAGATCTATCCATAACAGAGTAATCGAAGTTTCCTATATATACGATGTACACCAAAAAAATGGATATACAGTCTAAGGGATTAAAAGGAACAGAGGGAGACTATATTACCCTTATTAAATGGAAAAGTCTTGATCATTACATTTTACTGAAAAAATCCCTATAAATTACCCCCTTCTCTATACCTGTGTTGTCCTTAAACATCGTTCCTTTTTAATAAAGAGGCCCATCCCACTCTTAGGTAAATATACTTAGGAGGGCCTTAGACACAAAGAGAGAGAGAGAGAGAGAGAGAGAGAGAGAGAGAGAGAGAGAGAGAGAGAGAGAGAGAGAGAGAGAGAGAGAGCAAGCTGACATTGCCAATGAGGATGAATAATTTGCATTCATACTTAACAACGAAAACAACAACACAAAATGCAGGGCAAAGGCCTCAGACATGTGGTTATTAATGTCTGGAGTTGGGCTAGTTTTCATTACGACGTTGGCCACTGCGGATTGGTGATGGTGGAAAACTTTAATCTGATCGCTCACAGCAAAGTAACCTAGTATGGGTAGCCCTGACTAGTACAGTTTTGCTGATCATGGCGATACACAAACATTTTCACCACGTTATGGTATCCCCACTCAGAAAAGGACATGCTGTACTTTCCAAAGAGGTCAGTAAATGAATATCACTTACCTTACTTGTTGAAAAACCATCGAAAGATCTGGAAAGAGAAAAGAGAAACATTGTAGATACTGTTTCTAATTATCAAAAACGTTTTTTTAAGGAAACTTCCTCAGTACGAAAAAAAAAAAAAGAAATCAATTGGCCATGTCATCATCTCAATAACCCTCAGAGAGAGGTAAGGGTAAAGGTGTCTGGTTTCAGTTCCAGTTTCATCAGAATAGATGCTCATCAGAACGTCAGCCGGACAAGTCCAAACCCCACTTTGGTGCTCAACCACATCAGAATTATCCACAGTAAACAGATTAAACTCATGGCCCCGACCGGGCATCGATCTGCTGCTCTGCCAATGCCAGGAGAACACGTTACAAAATCATCAGTAGGATATGATATTTAATAAAAAAGAAATTATATTAAGGAATAAAACACTAAATAAGTAAGAATGGCACTTTCTCGTAGTCTTTCCTAAAGGTTTTAAAGGTTGCTCATGAATAGCAAAGGCAAGGGAGAGTGATAGTTCCCTAGCTAGCAGGCTATTGCCATAGAGACTGACCTTATATACATATGATCAGTGCTCCCGCTCCATCTCCGCCCAAGCTAGGACAAAGGAGGGCCAGGCAATGGCTGCTGATGACTCAGCAGATAGACCTCAGGGCTCCCCCAAAGCCCCTATTTCAAGTTCCCAAGGATGGTGAGGCAGCAGACACTACAAGAAACTATGGAGCTTGAATTGGTCTCGAACTCTAGTCCAGCAAAATACCATGCAGGAACGTTTCCAATATTCTGCCACAACCCTAAAGAAGAAGAAGAAGAGGAAAAAGAAGAAGAAGAAGAGGAAGAAGAAGAAACGCTAGCGTTGTCTCGTCGAAGATCTCTATTCGTAAAAAGCGCAGCAATTAAGTTCTTTCAAGAGACATCAGATCGCAGCCCATAAGAAGGCCTTACGCGAGCGAGCGGATCGCGGGAAACCGTCAATATTTGTGGGCTCTGAATTTCCGTTTGCATATCATTTGCGGGTGTTTGCGCAGCCTCTCCGGTATTAACTCGCTGTGACAAGTTTCAAACAGGGAGAGAGGGCAAAATGGGCCATTTTTTTCCAAACTAGATAATGAAGCTAAATATTTCAAAAGCTAATGGAGAGTTGAGGGGAGGAGGAGGGAGTGAGGGTGAGTAGGAGAATAATGAGAAGTGGAAAATAGGGGTTGGTGTTGGGGGTGTTATGGGTGTGAGAGCAAAATCTTCTCACTTTAGAATGCATTGAAGACTGGGGTGCATATATCAATAATTTTATGATTTCAAGGTTTAAAGGTCGCGCATGAAGGGCAGAGGCAAGAGACTGACAATGCCTTAGTTAGCAGGACAATGTCCTAGAAACTGACCATTTATATATATACAGTATATATATATATATATATATATATATATATATATATATATATATATATATATATATATATATATATATTGTAGATGTATATATATATATATATGTATATATATATATATATGTATATATATATATATATATATATATATTGTATATATATATATATATATATATATATATATATATATATATATATATATATATATATATATATATATAAGTGCCCAAGCCCCTCTCCTCCCAAACTGGACCAGGGAGGCCCAGGTAATGGCTGCTGATGACTCAGCAGGTGGACCTGTAGGCTCACCAAAAATCCCCCCTCCTTAGCTCACAAGGATGTTGAGGTTACAGACACTACAAGAAACTATCGAGCTTGAGGGTGTCTCGAAACCCACGTCCAGCAGATCGTCAAACACGGAAATTTCCAATAGGCTACTACCACAATGGCTTCTTACCTAAATGTTTCACATTCTGGTAGATCCTATGTAGGTCCCAGAGTTACACTTTGGGTAAATATATCTATAAACCATACCAGAGGACTTTAAAGCACTCAATCGACACATGAAAAGAAAAACCAAGCCAAGTGTGAAAGGATTCTTAGGGATTAATTTTACTTCAACCGCTGGAAATGTTGGATACCTTTCATAAATTCCAGTCTAAGGAAATGGTCAGGAAGAAAAGGATAACTCATAGAATTTTAATTCAGGGACTGTGGGTATTTTCGGAGTCTGCACTAGTCAGGACGCCCCATACTATGTTGGTTTGCTGAGAGTAATCAAAGTAAAGTCTCCCAACATCACCAGTCCGCAGTCGGCCAGCGTGGTGATGAAAAGAACCAAAATACAGACATGAAAAGGACGTGTCTGACGCCTGTAGTGGACTAGATATGGCTGTATTTGTTTGTGTGTGTGTGTGTATATATATATATATATATATATATATATATATATATATATATATATATATATATACATATATATATATATATATATATATATATATATATATATATATATATATATATATATATATATATATATACGTTATATTTGTTCTGATTGACTGTGGTTGTTGCGGTCACTTTTCACCCGAGTAAATTGCCGAAATGTATGGAGTCAATAAAATTCCATTTTAAAGTCCTCTCAAAAAGTATCACATAAAACTCGTCGAAAAGTTCTTTTATGGCCAAAGTCTTTATATGCTTTGGTCACTCAGGACTTTTGTCAGATTCCATTGACCTGGTCCTGGAAATGCCATGGCACAAGTTATTGTTATTTTCTAAAAAGGAAATTAAAAGGAAATATCGTACACAAATCGGTGAGGCATTTTCACGCAATATCCTTTTGCAATATAAAGATGAAGGTTGTTGGCCTTTAATACGACAAGCAGGTTATAAAATTGAGTTGGTATATTTATTTGTATGTGTCTGTTTGTTGACAAAATTACCTCAAAACTACTCGACGGATTTTGACGAAATTTTCACCACAGATAGATCTTGGGTCATAGATGACCCCACTAAATTTTGGAGATGATCCCGATCCGGTTCTAGATCCGGATCCGGATTCTAGATTCGGAGTTGCCTTTTTGGCCATTTTAAAGATAACGTCAAAACAAATTAAGGGATTTTGATGAAATTTCCACCACTGATAGATCTTAGGCCATGGACGACTCCATTAACCTTTGGCAGAAGTCAGAAATTTATGATTGCTCTTGTTTTGTAATGCTCTTCAAATCGCTTTGTGATGACATAATGGGGTTTAATATACCTTCAAATTGTATCTGTTTTAGAAATACATTTATTATTATTATTATTATTACAAGTTAGGCTTTAACATTAGTTGGAAAAGCATGCTGCTATAAGCCCAAGGGATCCGATAGGAAAAAATATCCCTGTGAGGAAAGGAAACAAGGAAATAAACAAACTACAAAAGAAGAATAAACAATTGAGATATAATATTTCTAGAACAGTAACAACACTAAATTAGATCCTTCACATATAAACTATAAAAACCTCAAAGAAATGTAGAAATTTTTTCTTCCTTGATATGAATAACGTGTTACGCATGATTAAAAGCTTATAAGATGGATTCAGTGTCAGGACGAGAGTATGGTACATTACCATAAATTTATTTTTGCAAGAGGTAGGGGATTGATTCTCACAAATTTATTCCTAGTAAATAATTCAAAATAAAATGAAAATTCCAAATTTTTACTTTGTTCTCGAGTGAAAGCATTTAATCTAAATTCTAATTAGGGGTTATCAAATGAGTTTAATAAACCCAGAAATTGAGACTTTCATTTTTTTTTATTAGGCATTGATCTCGGAACCAATTTTTACAGTAACATTTAATTTTCATTTTTTTTTATTACTTGCCATAGAATTCAGACTTTTTTTCTGTACCGCCAGAGTATTACACCGAGAGATCAATGAATTTTGATAAAAAATTATCAGGATAAGGTTAATGGGTTTGCAGGTCCGACAGCTTTCTTAAAAACAAATCCATATACAGTATATTGAATAGTCGTAAAGGAAAACGCAATTTAAGATGTCTATTCATTTCTGGGAAAGAAAGCGTGGTTTGTGGGACAAATGATCCAACGAGTATTGACATTCATTCGCCATACGAGAGAGAGCTCTTCCCGAATATTGCAGATTCGTGAATATTCAGTTTGGGGGAGGTGGGAACACTTGTCCCACTATTGTTCAATGTTTAGCGTCCAGCATTAAGCGGGTTCACCGCGTCAGGTCTTAATCACCAAGCCGTAAACTTAATTCTCTCTCTCTCTCTCTCTCTCTCTCTCTCTCTCTCTCTCTCTCTCTCTCTCTCTCTCTCTCTCTCTCTCTCTTTAGGGCATCTTCAATCTGCTACAGGGCTGTGAAATTATATTCTCTCTCTCTCTCTCTCTCTCTCTCTCTCTCTCTCTCTCTCTCTCTCTCTCTCTCTTTAGTGCTTCTCCATATTCTGCTGAGGGCTGTGACCCCTCTCTCTCTCTCTCTCTCTCTCTCTCTCTCTCTCTCTCTCTCTCTCTCTCTCTCTCTCTCTCTCTTTAGGGCTTCTCCATATTCTGCTGAGGGCTGTCACCTCTCTCGCTGTGACACTCTCTCTCTCCCTCTCTTTATTCTGCTGAAGGCTGTGACCTCTCTCTCTCTCTCTCTCTCTCTCTCTCTCTCTCTCTCTCTCTCTCTCTCTCTCTCTCTCTATTCTGCTGAAGGCTGTGACCTCTCTCTCTCTCTCTCTCTTCCTCTCTCTCTTTAGGACTTCTCCATATTCTGCTGAGGGCTGTGACCTCTCTCTCTGTGACATCCTCTCTCTCTCTCTCTCTCTCTCTCTCTCTCTCTCTCTCTCTCTCTCTCTCTCTCTCTCTTTAGGGCTTCTCCATATTCTGCTGAGGGCTGTGACCTCTCTCTCTGTGACACCCTCTCTCTCCCTCTCTTTATTCTGCTGAAGACTGTGACTCTCTCTCTCTCTCTCTCTCTCTCTCTCCTCTCTCTCTCTCTCTATTCTGCTGAAGGCTGTGACCTCTCTCTCTCTCTCTTCCTCTCTCTCTTTAGGACTTCTCCATATTCTGCTGAGGGCTGTGACCTCTCTCTCTGCGACATCCTCTCTCTCTCTCTATTCTGCTGAGGGCTGTGACCTCTCTCTCTATGACACCCCCTCTCTCTCTCTTTCTTTAGGGCTTCTCCATATTCTGCTGAGGGCTATGACACTTCTCTCTCTCTCTCTCTCTCTCTCTCTCTCTCTCTCTCTCTCTCTCTCTCTCTCTCCTCTCTCTCTCTCTCTCTTTAGGGTTTCTCCATATTCTGCTGAGGGCTGTGACCCCCCTCTCCCCCCTCTCTCTCTCTCTCTCTTCAGGGCTTCCCATATTCTGCTGAGGGCTGACACACCCCCCCCTCTCTTTCTCTCTCTCTCTCTCTCTCTCTTCTCTCT